>NC_060148.1:106373429-106674596 GCF_021461385.2 Schistocerca piceifrons
GGAGCCTATGGTAAATTGCCATTTAGGGTGGTGGCTGGAATCCCGAAGCCTTTTAACAACTGACCAATGCGGTTTCCGACAGCATCGTTCTGCCGTTGATCATCTTGTTGCTCTCCCCACTTATATCATGTACAATTTCCTCAGGAAACGCCAAATTGTAGCTGTATTTTTTGATCTGGAGGGGGCAGACGTAATCCGTACACCGTTCTCTTGGGCTTTCGTGGTTGGCAACCCCTTTTCATTCGTTAATTTATGACAGAGCGTACATTTAAGGTGCGGGTGAACACGGTGAACACTACTCCGTACTTTCTCCCAAGAACACAGAGTGCCCCAGGGCTCCATGCTAAGTGTTGTACTTTTTGCGATCGCCATAGACCCAGTTATGGATTGCCTCCTTCCCGATGTCTCAGGCTCCCTTTTTGTCGATGATTTTGCAGTCTACTACAGCTCTCAATGGACCAGCCTTTTCGGACCTCATCTTCAAGGATATATCGATCACCTCCACTCATAAAGCATCTACACTGGCTTCCGGTAAGATCGTCTGTGTAAATTTTTGGCGTCGTACGAAGTTTTATACACGTTCCCTACACATAGGTCTGTAGACCTTCCGTTCACTGACGTCGCCAAATTCTTGGGACATGTTTGAGAGTGAGCTGTTCTTCCGACGTTTCAAATCTTTCGGCTTACTATCTCCGATCCCTCAACACGCTCCATGTTCTGAGTGGTATCTACTGGGGAGCAGACAGTGTTCCTCCTCTGCCCAGATCGCGCCTTAGTGCGCTCGAAATTGGATTATAAAAGCGTAGTTTACGTCTCTACATGGCTGTCTTTTCTTCAGCGTCTACATTCTGTCCACCACTGTGGACAGCGTTTAACATCTCGAGTTTTTACACTAGCCCCATGGAGAGCCTTTACGCTTAGACTGCTGACACTCCACTGTTCAGTTGGTGAGCTGTCCTTCTGAGTCGTTACGCTAGTCGTCTATCTTCCATGTCTGCTCATATGACCCATGCCCTTTCTTTCGACCTCTCCTTCGATTTAGGGTATGCTGACAGCCCTTCCTCTCTACTACCACCGGGAATCTGCTTCTGTCAACTGCTACACTCACCACCTTGGCTTCTCCCTCGGACCTGCCTTCTCCGTGACCTTTCTCACCTTCCTAAGGTTAGCACCCCCCAACTTTATTGTTGGGCATTTGCTGCTCTGTTTGCACAAATGGAGGATGCCACATTTATTTACACGGCTCCAAGACCACCTTTGGTGTTGGGAATGTCTATATTATTGACAACACTCCTATTAGATTTTGGCTTCCCGACCATCTCTCTATCCCATCCACCCTCTGGTCCACTGGATTCAGGACTGCCTACACATGCTCCACTTAGGTGGCATCTCTGTGGCATTCTTCTGGATCCTAGGGCATGTTGGTATGTGTGGAAACGAGGGAGCCGATACAGAAGCAAAGGCTGCTGTCTCTCTTCCTCGGCCCACTGTTCGCATGGTTCCCTTTGCCGATATACAGAACGTGTTATGTCATCGTGTTGCTCTTTTCTGGCACACACACACACACACACACACACACACACACATTGTTCTGTACATATGAACAATAAATATCGGGACACAAACCTTCTTCCCTGTGCTTGGACATCATCATCCCGGCCTCATTGTCGGGAGGAGAATATTTTAAAACTAGACTCCAGCACTGTCTTTTTAGCCATCGACATGTTTCTAAGTGGCGACTCTCCCCTGCTCTGTCCCCACTGCTCTCAAGAGACACCATTTACTTGAGTGCCCCTATTTTAATCCGCTATATGCCTGTTTACAGCTGTCGCCTGATATTCTCCCCTTTTAGAAGATGATGCACGCTCAGCTGATGGCGTCCTTGCGTTTATAAGTGTTAGTGAGATGAGATTCTTCTTTTGAAGCTCGTTTCGGGGAAAACATTCCCACTTCAGTAGCACTTTTCTAAGATTTCTTTCCGTTTTCAGTGCCCCTCCTCCAGTTTTGCTCCCATTGCTGCTGATTTATATTCCTGTTTTCACTCTTCACTGAGCCACAGAATGGGCGGTTGTGACGTTAGCTGTTTTGTGCCCTAAAACTATAGTAAAAAAAAGTAACAACAGGCATGATAAACAGAAACTCAGCCTGCAGTAGATCACATTTCTCTCTGTCAACACATTTAGAGTGCTGAGATCACATCATTTATTGCTGGGAAGAGGGGTGCAGGGGCAGCCTCTTTACCCCAGAGCAGTATTTGCATCCAAAGTTTTCAGTTATTTGTTGGATATAATCCAATCATTGTCTCCCTCTACAGGTTTTACTCTCTACTGCTTTCATGGCATTTATTTCCTGATGTCTACACATGTATCCTATTATGCAGTCCCTTCTTTTCACAGTTTTCCATGTACTGCCAGTATCATAGATCCTGCAGAGAACTTCTGCAGTTCCTTTATTCAGTTCACCTTATTCTCAACATCCCCATTTTGAATGCTCCAGTTCTCTTCTCTTCCTGTATCTTCCCATAACCCATGATTAACTTTCATACAATACTGTGCTCCGAATGTATATTCTCACATATTTCGTCACCAGATCGAGGCCTATCTTTGGTACCAGAAGCCCCCATTTTTCCTAAAAAGATGTTTTCCTGTGTTACTTTACTTCTTGTAACAACCTGGCCTTGTCTTTTTGTGTAAATTTGCATCCCAAGTAGCAGAATCACTTAAATTCCTTTACGTTGTGGTCTCTAATTTTAATAAGTTTGTCACTGAGCTGTTCCGCTGCTCTGCAACACTTTCATCTTTCTTTGTTTAAATCACAATTCTGTGCTCATCCAACTGTTCACTGCATTCAACAGCTCTGGTAATTCTTCTTCACTTTTGGTGAACATGGTAATATCACCAGTGAATTTTATTAATGCAATACCTTCTCCCTCAGTTTTAATTTAATTCCTGTGAAGTTTATTCAGTTCCACAAACGATTCCTTGATGTTAAGTTTGAATAACTGGGGAGGTTAACTGAATCCCTGTATTTCCACTTTTTAGTCATATTACTTTTTTAAATTTTTTACTTTTCCTTGTTGATTATTGTACATTCAGTTACGTATATAATCTTCCTGTCTTCTATAAAATTTGTATTTTTAGAATTTCACGTGCCACATTATTTTACATTGTCAATCTTTTTGAAGGTGGGCTAATCCAATGAAGGTTCCATTGATATTCCTTACGCCTTGCTTCCCTTATCAAATGCAAGATCAGATCTACCTTTCTGAACCCTTTACCTTTGTTAAATACAATCTTTTCGTTCTCTAAGTGATCCTCAGTTTTTCCTTCCGTTCTTCTACATATTAATCTTGCCCGAAATTCGAATTCATTAGCTGTTTAGCTCATTGTGCAAAAGCTTTTGCATTCACCGGTCCTTCCTCGCATCTCAAGTGTGCAGATGATATTTTTTGGGAAGGCTGCTGGTTTATCTCTAATGTCAGAGATGGTACAGATGAAGTTGAACAGTCGTTTCATTGCAACCTTCTGTAAGCATCATATAAGTTCCAAAGGAATGTTATTTAACCATTCTGCTTGGTTTTTATGCTAGTCTTCCACTGCTTTGTTATTCCTCTGTTATTCTCTGGGTCTAATGACTAATATTTCCCAAATCGACTTTCATTTGTCCTCCTATGGCGTCATCCAGTAGTTCGTTTCCCTCATGAAGGTGCTGCTCTGCGTACAATTTTCATTGTACTGATGAGCAAATCCCACAGAGGACAATACAGTAATGACAGCACATGTTAGGCCAAATGTCTTGAAATTTTTCCTGGATATGATGTCCCAGAGATCATATACATTTCAAAACTGGTTGTTGAATAAGAAATTTTCTTAGTCGCTCGATGTGTTAATATGATACTTTTCGAAGTTTCGAAATGTCACTTGTCCTTAACATTTTACTATTTGTTACTATTATAACAGTTATAAAGATAGACACTCATACAAATGCCTGTACCTGAAGCACATTGTTTGCTCCATACTGTTTGGTTTCAGGTGCCACACATCATGGATTGGTATCCACCCAATCCTAGGACGTTTATTATGTATAGTAAAAGACAATATAGAAAAGTGAGTAGACGAACTGCAACACAGTTACGTTCTGTGGGCTACATACAAATAGGCACAACCCACTCGCATGGTACAACTTGATGTGATTGTCACTGCCAAGTCGTTTGCACTATCTGGACAGCTACTCTTGTTGTCAGCGTGTGTTCTGGGTTTGTGTGTGTGTTTGTGTTTGTGTGAGTAGGCCCACCGCCACCACCAATGCCGGTGCATCCCGCCAGTCTCTTGTTGCTGTCTCTCACATGGGGTGAGTTCCCTCATTAAAGTGTAAATTCTCAGTCTAAATTTAGTTAGGTTCGTCAAAGTGAAGTGGAAATAAAATCAGAACATACAGTCAGATGAATAATAGGGTGGTATCCACAGGATCAGGTCGTAGTATCATGAGAGAGGGGTTAATTAAGAACAGGTTGGTAGGGGAAATAGTGATTTATTGTCAACAGTTCAGTGATTAATCTGATCAAAATCAGCAAACCGATGCCAACAATAATTCAGACAATGCCATACACAGAAAATCTAGTCGCAGGGAGAGAGTATGAGTGCACTGAATGTGAAACACGCTGCATCACCAGAGATGTATTGGAATGGTCTAGTAGGGGTCAGGCAAACATACGTTTAGTGGACCATTTCGGGTGCTTGGCAGGATTGAGAGAGGAGAAAGAACCCAATAATTTGCCATGACATTTCTGCTAGTAGAAAGAAATATACTCGCCAAGCACCAAACAGAAGCAAACGTCAGCAGAGCCTCAACTTGTCAGTGTGTGGACCACCTTGATCGCCCCACTGTAATTTTGGTGCTCACGGCGCTCTAATCCTGTTGCTCAAACTGACAGGAACATCATTTACAGCGGGCAGAGCTTTTGCTTTGCATAAGTGTGGTTACTGGGACTGGCTGTTACGCCAAAGTCCGCAATCATTTGTGGTACGCATTCCTGTCTCTGTCTTGCCCAACACTCTCCTACACTCCTACACTCTCCAGCTACCTCTAGCACCATGGCAGTTATTCCCTGATGCCTTTACATATAACCTATTACCCCGATGCTTGTACTTGTCACAGTTTCCCGCATATCGCTGTCCTCACCTATTCAGCACAGACGTTCCAGAGTTCCTCTGTTGTAAGTTCACCTAATTTCAACCTCCTCCTAAAGCACCGCATTTAGAATTCCCCAATTCCCGTCCTGTTTTTCCCGTAATCCACGAGTCATTTTCATGCACTACTGTGCTGCAATCGTACATTCAGATTTGTCTTCCACAAATTAAAGCATCTTTGGTATTAGTAACTTTGTTTTGTGAGGAAATTCCTGTTTTTCTATGCTACTTTACTCCATACAACAACCATGCTTTGTCCCTTAGCGTGAAATGGCTTCATGGGTAGAAGAATTAAAATAAATATAATTCATCTACTTTGTGGTTCTTAATTCTGAAGTAAACTTTGCCACCAATGTTATTTCTGCCACTTCTCAATACTTTCCTCTTTCTTCTGTTCATTAATCCTAATTCGGTGCTCATTGCACTGTTCATTACATTCACCAACTCCTTCTCACTTCCAGTGAACAAAGAAATATCACCAGTGCATTTTACCAACATAGTCCTATTCACTTTCAATTTAAATGAAATTCCTGGAAGTTTCTTCAATTCCACCATCCATCCTTCAGTGTTCAGACTGAACATCTGTGGGGACTACCTGCATCCCCGTCTTTCACCATCTTTCATCAGAGTACCAGTCCTTGTTGATTATTGTACATATTATGTTACCTGGGTCTCCCTTTGTCTCATATCTATTTTTAAAGAAAAAATTCGTACATTTTCACTGTTTCACATTGTCGGTCGTCATTTAAAGATTTACAAATCCAATAAAGATCTCTTGATTTTTCTTATTAATTTCTTCCTCTATCAAGTCGAAGGTCAGCTCGGCCGCCCTGGATCCTTTGCTCCAAATTTAGCGTACTCAAACCGGTCCTCAGCTTTGTCTTCCATTCTCCTGTGCGTTGTTACCATTCTTGTCAGTAATTTGGCCTTGCGCGCTTCCAGAATGTTTGGATTATCCTTTTCCGCAAGTCCGTTGTTATAACTCCTGTCTCATGGATTATAAAGACCAATGTGAATACTCATCTGATTGCCATGTTCCCCAATGGTCATGTGTTCCGAAGGAACATTAACTGACCATTTTGGCTTGTTTGTATGCGACTTTTCTGTAGCGGTGTTAAAATGTGACTTAACGGTCAGTCCCCCACGTTTTCCAATTAAGCTTTCATTTTTTCTTATGTCTTCAGATACCTCCTCCCACTCATAGAGGTCTCTAACGTACCGTTTTCTGCCATCAGTTTTCGTTTTCTGCCATCTGTTTTCCCCTGCACGTTTAACAGAGGAATTCCTTTCGAACTCTTGTTGACACTTGTGCATTTAGTTTCACTGAAGGTTGTTCCGACTTTCTCATGTGCCGAAAGTGTGCTTCCTACGTTCATTTCTTCTAATTCTTCGTGCAGTCATTCTGCTTTTACGTCCCTCAAATTTCTACTGATTTCATTTCTTAGTAACCCATAATGCTGTATTCCTGCCTCATCCTTTTCCTTTTCGTCAAACAGTTCAAACGATTTCAGTTGCCTGAGACTGCAGTCATGTGTGTGAATTACGTTTGCCCGTGTGTGTGTGTGTGTGTGTGTGTGTGTGTGTGTGTGTGTGCGCATGCGCTTATCTATTGTTGATGAAGGCCTATGGACGAAAGCTTCAATTGTGAGAGTCTTTTTGTTGTGCCTATCAACAACTCAGCATCTCCACCATATGGTGACTGCCAACTTTCCTTCTCATTATATTGTTACAAATATTTCTTCAGAGTTCCTCTCCTTGTACCTACATTTATCCGCCAAACTTTCGTTATTGACATTTTCGGAGACGTCAACCACTGTATGCCTGAACTACCAGCTATGGCATTCATTATCACATTATCTAGAGCTTCATAGAAATTTAAATTTCCATTCCATTACTCAGCACTTCAGTATCCATTTATTTACACATTGATTCCTCATGACAATTCTCTTAAAATTCACTTCACTCCTCATCATAACTAAATTTTGATCTGACTGCAAATCCGTTTCTTGGTACACTTTACAATTCAATACCTGATTTCGGAAGGTGTGTCTGGTTGTGATGTACTCCAGCTAGAAACGTCTTTACCAGCTATACCTCCGCCTCCCTCCCTAAGAGCCTAAAACGCTGAGACACAGAAGCAGTCATGCTAATGTCACAGAATACAAGGTATAGCCTTGCAGCAAGTCCACCATCGAGAACATGTGGTCGAATTATGCAGGAGGGCTCCTGCACAGGGAGCGCTTGTAACAGTAACACCGACGACCTTAAATGGCGATCGATGCTAACGTTAAACATCTGTGAGGAATTTTTGAGAAAGTTGTGGCTGTGAGGTAACCTAATGAGAACAGAACAATCAGGCTGGGATTCTTTTCAGAAAAACACCAGTATAGTATAACCAACAGTAAACAGGTGGGTCAGGAACAGATGTTCTCCCAGCACAAAAGCAAGTAGTAACATTATGTATTAATATTGGTCACCAGCCTAATTAGGCATTCTTGTATCAAACAATATAATAAAGCAGAAGGCTGTTCCTAAGGCTACCCCAGCCTTCCTTGAGACACACACACACACACACACACACATTCTTTCTTTATATCTGTTTACAGTGCAACACAGTAACCAAAACCTTGCAGATAAATGTAGTAATAACTTGGAAGTCAGACAAAGAAATGGCTAATGAGATAGCAAACAGTAACACATGCCTCTCAACAACATGTACCTTAAATGAACTAGATGCAGCAGTTCATAGAATCAATCACCAACACACATGAAACTAATAGCAGTACTAAATGATTCTGATTTAGATGAAGGGGTCTTAAAGTCATAATCTATAATATCATTGCTTAGTACAGGCTCTATATGCCTGTGCATTAACCAACTTGATTAGAACAGTTAACACAGGAAGTATTTATTTCTTAAGCTGAGTCTGAAGCATTTGAACAGAATGCAAATCTAACTGCATTGGCTCTGAAGGAGCCTTTACTTTGCTTCATTAACTAATTAGCCTACAACATGAGGGCCCTTAAACTTTTGTGGTTTGAAGGACCATGCTTACTAACAAAACTTCACATGTATGTATGGGAAATGGTAAGTATTCTCATCAATATTTATTAAGTGAAGCACAACAAAAACGTAGCTCTCTAAATAACAAATGTGCTTTGATAAGCAGTCTTTTAACATACTCAAAATATATTTGGCTGTCTAAATGCCAACACAACATTAAAACCAAGTTCAGACACTGTCTCGTGAAATGAACAGTGATAAAACTTAGTAATTCTGATCAAAGTGCATAAATGCAACAATTAATAATCTTTTTTGACTTCAAAGCCATATTATTTATCTTTTATCTAACAACTTTAATATTTTCGGGCAGCTGGTCAGAAAGGGAAATTATTTAAGGAAACGACAGCAGATATATTTAAAAATGCACTGGAAATGGAATATTTCTCGAAATAAAAAAACTGAACTATCAACACTATAACTCCACAAATTAGAAAGCAATCACAACTATTTTTACAGCTGCCAAATAAGTCTCTGTAATAAGTTAGGACACACCCAATTGGTTTTTAATTTGGGATAATCATGGGTGTGAGGTGGAGCTTTTAGCAGCACCATGATGATTGTTCGAATCAACCAAATTTCACAAATACTTGGCCCATTTACGGACTGTCAAATATAACAATTTGGTCGTAGGCAGGTGGCACTGGTGGCATAATTTGCAGCGGCTGTTAACATGGCGGCGGTGTAGTCATAGCAGTACTGTTGGCCTCACTCTGCTGCAGACCTTGGCGTCGGAATTTTATTTTTACAGGTCCAAAAAGCAAGCCATGATGTTAGTATCACCAAATACAGCACCCAAGGTCCATAAATAACGCTCTTAACCTCCCCTGGCCGCAAAACTCGAAGAATATTAGCCATAATGATGAGCTGCTGTTAGCGAGATGTTAACTGCAGCACTGCTCAGCTTAGCTCTCTGGCAGATGTCACAAGACCTAATACATTCAGTGACCTTTCTACTCGCACTATTGGCAATCACTATAACATCAGCCAGGTTATCTAGACGGTACATTGGCTCACTGTGGTCCAACACTAAGCGAAAATAATCGGGCATCTGTATCAAATTGGCTAGACCAACACACCCTCCATTCGTCAGTAATGAACTCATTCCTTATATAAAGGATATTTTTAAGAATTTTAGAATGTTTCTTAATCTGGGAATACTGAATGTTATCAAAATTTACTTCCACAGAAGTCGAATTCTCATTTTGGTGGTATCTCATGTTTTTGTAAATTTGTTCAGTTTTCTTTTTTGCCTGAAACTTCCTTCACGTAATTATTTTGTAAAGTTCCATCTTCATTGCATTCCTTGGCTACCTCATCAATAGCATTGAGACAATGCATCTGCCACATAATTTTCTGTACCCTTTATATAGCAGGTGATGTGGGTCTGATCACTGGCGAAAGGGACTGGGAGAAGGTATTGGAGGTCATCAGCAAATTTGAACTTGCATCAAGTGCGAAGCTAATCAACATAAAATCATGCATCATGAAAGTGGGATGTGGAATATTTTTGCAAAACAGACGAGAGCTATTGTGGTTGCCCATACGCAAATTTAGGAAACTGACTACAGGTCTGATATCAATCGTGCTACTGCAGCAAACTCTAGGAAAATCCTTCACAGCGTTCCAGCTAGCATCGGAGAACATAGCGCGAGAAGACTCGACGACATCCAAAAGCCAGACTCTGCAGATGTGTACATGGTCTCTGAAGTCAACTGTGTGGCACAGGTTTTACCCGTAAAACGTGAAACAGCAGCAATATTTGTCACAGCTTTGGGTCATTTTGTAACTCTTGGTAACATTTTCAAGGTAAAGTTTGACATGTTGACCATTTCCGCTGGAAACCTGGGGGATAAAATCTCATCGATGCTATGGAAGAAGACACCCACGATCCTCACGTCCCACTTACCAGACGAAATTACTCCGACTGTCTTGAATCCAACCCTAGATGTAGAGCACATCCCCAATGGCTTTTATCATTGTGCACAATTTTCATTTGAACTCAGGTATACTCGAAACAGAGTTCGCCCATCGAATATGGTAGAAGTTAGAAACATATATGTGGAATTTATTGGGAAGCAAAAGCAGAAATGTGACTGTACGAAAGAGCTGCACTACAGCTAGAAGGTCATTTGGATAAATATCAGCAGCCCTCCCATACCAACAACTGTGCAAACCACTAGCACAGGGCGGTAAACAGGAAAGTAGCAACCACAGCGAAACATGAAGTCCATCTGAGAAATTCGCCAAACTCAAGAATTGTGACCTGATAGACATACAGGAAGACACGATTGTGTGCGCTTCACCGAAGGACGTCTGGCGAGTTATCAGACAACTGATAGCCACAATAACACGAACTCTAACTTGCCTGCCGATTTTTTGAATCCTGGCGATGTAACATGTCCATTTATAATGAAGAAATGCTGTAAACAGAGTTAAGTCATGCCCTTGGTGCTACTCACAAATGCCAAGACTGCCTGTCTATACAAGCTCAGTGTTATGCTTGGGAAAGAAAGGTCATGCACAATCCGTATGTATGCAACAGAACAAACATAAACGAAATTGTAGTCACAAGGCCCATGTAATCAATGCAGTCTAGTCAAAGCCTGCTGGAGGCATCAGCATAACTAGCAAGCGAACAGTTTCTTCAGTGCAGTTTCTTCAGTGGGCACAAAAATTTTGTGGGAAAACTTGTTGTTCATTTGCACATTAGTGGAAAACATGTGAAATTTCAGTTGTACACAAGTGTCTCAGTAACATCGCTGAATCGTAACTTTTAGGTTCCCCACGCCTGTTGTAAGTAGGTTGTTTAGGTTTTCTTATTGGTAACGCCACGTAGCGCTCTGTATGAAAATCACTGGCTGTGCTGTGTGTAGTCTGTGGCTGGTTGGCATTGTTGGAATACTCGCCATTGTAGTGTTGGGCAGCTGGATGTTAACAACGCGTAGCGTTGCGCAATTGGCGGTGAGCCGCCAGCAGTGGTGGATGTGGGGAAGTGAGATGGCAGATTTTTGAGAGCGGATGATCTGGATAGAGACAATACATTTGTAAGACTGGATGTCATGAACTGCTATATATATTATGACCTTTTAACACTATTAAGGTAAATACATTGTTTGTTCTCTATCAAAAATTTTCATTTCCTAACTATGCCTATCTGTAGTTAGTGCCTTCAGTAGTTTGAATCTTTTATTTAGCTGGCAGTAGTGACGCTCACTGTATTGCAGTAGTTCGAGTAACGAAGATTTTTGTGAGGTAAGTGATTTGTGAAAGGTATAGGTTAATGTTAGTCAGGGCCATTCTTTTGTAGGGATTATTGAAAGTCAGATTGCGTTGCGCTAAAAATATTGTGTGTCAGGATAAGCACAGTCTTATATAATTGTTCAAAAGGGGACGTTTCATACTGTATAAACCTAGCATGTACCTGAAGGCTTATAACAGACAAGACATTCCTGTTCTCAGAAAATGTACTTTGCCTGTCATGTATCGCTCACATTCGCGAACTTTAACTTTCAGTGTGCTACAATCATGCGATTGTGAGAACTTATTTGGCCTTGATTCATTTGATTTGTTTGGCTTTCAAATTCAGTACAATGTGCTGGCAGGTAATGCATTCAATGCTAAAGACAGTGTAGCTAGTTTGCCAAAAAAGTTCCCTTAACTCTTTTCTGAACGTTTAGGCAAGGCTAACAGTTTTGTTCCACATATTGGTCTACTATGAATTTCTATGGTCAACCGAAATTTTACCAGGCTAGAACTGTTCCTATTGCATTACTGGACGAAATAGCCGTGGAAATAAAGAATTGCAAGCTAGCGGAGCTATTGTTCCCATTGGTTTTTCTTCCAAACTTTCAGGTCGCATTCGCCTCTGCTTCGACTTCAAGTGCATGGGCAGCCCACAAACTGTGATTCATACTTACTCCTTACCTCGCTCAGAGGATCTCTTTGACAGATTAGGCGCTGGTCGCTACTCTTCAAACGTTGATTTGTGTGATGCTCGTCTTCAAGTAACGCTCGATGAAGAATCTCGAAAAGTGTGTATAGTGAATACTCATTTGGGCTTGTTTAAATATTTGCGTTTGCCTAATGGCAGTGCTTCCACACATGATGTTTTCCATTGTTATTAGGAACAGCTGACTGCTCAAGTGCCAAACTGTTCAAACTATTTAGACGATATTGTTGTAGCAGATCGTACACCTGAAGAACACACTGCAAATTTGCGTGCTTTGTGTGTTACCTGATGCAGGACTAAAGTGTAGACTGGACAAGTGTGATTCTTTTTTAAACATGAGTTACAGTCAAGGTTTACATCCTCTTCAGCAGCATTTGTTAGTCATACGAGACCTGCCAGTTCCTCGCAATGTCACAGAATTGCAGTCAGTTTTAGGGAAAATGAACTATTATTCTCTGTTAATACCGAATGCTGCAGAAATTGGGGCTCTATTCGACTGCTTGCGTCGCAAGAATCTCTCCTTTGTTTCAACAGATAAGTGCCAAGTAGCTTTTCGAGAACTTTAAGATGCGTTGCTCAGTGATCGATGCTTAGTTGACTTTGATCCTGACAAATCAACTGTATTACCAGTTGACGCTTCCTCTTATGGACTCGGTGCAGTTCTTTCACATAGATTTGGTGATAAAGACAGGCCTGTTGCATTCGCATCAAAAGTGTTTTCCAAAGCTCAGTGTAATTATTCACGAATAGAGAGAGGGGCACCGGCTATTGTGCATGGTGTAACCAAATTCCACCACTATTTGTATGGCATGAAATTCTACTTAGTAACGTATCACAAGCCTTTGCAGTCGTTGTACCTACTGGCCAAAAATTGCAATGATGGGCTTTGTTGTTGTCTCAATATCAGTACGAGATTGTAAATCTTTTGACAGATGAACATGGTAATGCGGACGTACTTTCACGTCTTACGATGGACCCTGACACAGACTTTGACGCTTCTGCAGCATTTTGTTGTCACATCGATGGTCAGGATTCTGAATTGCTTCAACCGTTGCCTCTGAACAACAGGAAAATTGCACAGGCCACAGAAGCTGATTCAGATTTGGAGATTCTGCTAAACTACATTCGCACAATTTTGCCTCGCTCATAGTATAGCATTAAGAACTCCGTAGCGCGCCAATACTTTGCACGTCGGCATAGCCTCGCTATAAGCGAGGGGTGATTCTTGTTCAAAATGATAGTGGACTGACACTGGGGGATGATTACGAAACAGCGCGTCGAGACTGTACTCGGGAGGGTATGGACAGCCAAATAGAACAGCGTCATGCATGTGGGGAAATTCGGTCCGCTCCACCATAAAAATTCTCTTCTTGGCCTAAGTCGCAATCACCATGGCAACGTGTGCACATAGATTTTGTGGGATCTTTTTGGTTGCTTGTGGTATACGCTTATAGCAACGGTTTCTCACCTCCTATCGTTCGCAACCACAAGATGGACCATCGCTGGCGGACACTGCTGCACCAGCTCTGCCATCCTCAATATCCGGCGTCGGAGTATGGACACAGACGATGGGTGCGAGGCGAGATCGTTCGTCGACTTGGTGCTTGCGTGTATCTCATTTCAGGTCCAGACGGATTGCAGTGCCGACATCAGGATCAAATTCGCCACTGTAATGTGCACAGTGATACTTGTGTATCTCTTCGCCCAGATTCACAGATCCTGAGGACGTGTGGCCACAACAGCTGTCAAAGAGTGTCGTCACGACACCACAGGACGACCCCGTGGAGACGGAGGCGTCGCCTCCTCCTCTCGTCTTACCCAAGGAGCTGGACCCGCCAACGCTGGAGCAGCTTGCGGCTTCTCCATCTGGTTATGGGTCTCAGGAGTTGGATGCGTGCCCTTCTGTGCGTTTTCCGGGGGACGTTTGCAGCTGAGTGCAGGTCAGATGGCGGGCTACAACTGGAAGCCTGACGTCCGCTGCAACCACAGTTTCCAGTCCACCGCTGCATCCACGCTCCTGCCTTCTCTCCCGTTGTCGCGCTCCTTATACGACGACGGTCCGTCGTTTTGGGGGGAGGAATGTTATGGCGTACAGTCGAGCACCGGCACGCCGGTCGGGAACGATAGAGCAGACAGGGCTGTGGAGAAGACGTCACCCAATAGCACGCTGACTGACCTCTGTCTAGGACGACAACGTGACAACTGCGGCCTTCAGGGGAAGAGAACATGAGCGCCATTCATAACTTGTCGCGGCCATTTCTACAGCAGAGATTAGTCACATCAAGACCAGTGACTTAGGAATTGTGTATACTGAAGAGATTTCTTTCTTGCATGTCGCCCTTTGTTTGCAACACTTCTGTGTTATTGTCAGAGTTAAGTATTGTCATTGATTCATTTCATGATAAAACTCTCTAATATGATTTGCTTGAACTGTTGTCTAGCGATCCGAGAAGGAGATTTCCTAGGCACCCCATACTCAACAACTAGACAGGATACAACAAAATTCAGTCTGGAATCGGAACAAATGTGTTGTAGGTACTGGTAATAATACCACTTTTTAACTGCAGACACAAGTTTCTGGACAGTCAGCTCAATAGGTACAGAAGTAAATTCAGTGAAAGATCTGAAATGAAGATGTATTTTAAGTACAGAGCTTATGTGTCAGCAATCTGGATACAAGGAAATACATAAAAGTTTTATATAAGTTCCACATAGCACCAAACATGCACCTAAAAAGTATTTTTCATTAAAAAAATATTGTAGAAAACGTGTTCGTTAGTAATCGAGAATTATTCAGTTTGTTTTGAATTTTCAGGAAAAGGAGAGTCCCTCTTTGAACTTATAGTAGTCTATAAGCACTCTTGGTGTAATGGTACTTGAGTCGTTGTATGTACTATTTAAATATGGGTGGAAAAGCAAGGCTGCGGGATAAACTTTTCTGTATTATTTATTTTATAAGTAACAAAGGTCACATAGAAGGCCCTTTTTATTTTACTCCAGAGTTGTTTGCACTATATTTAGCTTGATTCTAGGATGTCTACGAGGCGCTGGTGGTTGTTCCGCTTGGCTAGGTCCAGCGGCGTGTCCCCATTGTTATTCGTGACTTCTCTGTCGGCCCCTGCCTCAAGTAGTGCAGTCGCCGCGTCTGGGTGGCCACGCCGTGCCGCATCGTGCAGTGGCGTGTTCCCTGTGTGATCCCTGACGTTGCGGTCGGCAGAGGATGCTGCCAGCAGCTGCACCACGGGTGCGTGGCCATTCCATGCAGCCTGATGCAGAGGCGTGTTCTGCCAGCGGTCCCTGGCGTTTACATTAGCTCCATCCTCCAGCAGACGCCTCGCCACCTCCACGTGTCCCTTGGCTGCTGCCCAGTGCAGCGAGTTCTGCTGGTTCTCGTCCATCGCCTCCACGTCCGCCCCCACTACCAGCAACGTTCGCACCTTGCTCACTGACCCCTCCTTAGCTGCCGCAATCAGTATCTTGCCCTTCTCTTCTCCAGAAAAATCCCTGCAACAAAAGGAGAATACTTACAAATTGCTCCAAACACACATGCCCGAGGACGAAACACTACGGCAGCAAAAGAACTGTGATGAGTCCCTAAAGGTCAAGAAAGTTACCGCAATGCACTAGTGTCCAAAATTAAAGCTTCTAACTGCGATTTTCCGTCCTGTGTCCAATTCACGATGTAATCATGCAAACTGTCAACAGATGTCTCGCACAACCATGTTCTACACGGAAGTTAGCATTCCAGTCAATAGACAACCATGCCCACGACGAAGTCAGTGCAGCTAGCAATGGGGTAGTGGTTGCTAGGTACTTCCACATCTGCAATCGCTGTAGACACAGATGGTGCTGTATGGTACAGAGAAGACGCATTCCAGGCTCTCCGCAGTGGAGGGCCATAGGAAGAATGGGAGGAGGACAGTCACAACCTGAAGTGGCCCGATGGCTTAATGTGAATCGCACTGTTGTTTCTCAGATGTGGCGACTGTTCGTAGAGACAGAAACTGTATCTCGAATATGAGGGCAGACCACATGTGATACGAGAAAGGGAGGACCATTATTTCGTTGAAAGGGCATCACGGTACTGCCTTACTACTGCACGGCAACTGGCACCTCACCTCGCAGGATGCAGTGGATGTGTTGTATCTAGGCAAACGTTATACAGAAGATCTCACCAGAGTGCCACTTATTGTCAGGGGCCCGTGGTTTATGTACCTCTGACACTTCACAGAAAGAAATGTGTAGAGTGAAGTCGTCAACATCCCACCAAATGGCCCAACAGTGGGCCAATGTTATCTTCACACGTGAGTCCCAAAATGGTCTGGAGAGTGATTCTCGACGGATTTTCATATGGAGGGAACGTGTAACAGAATTTCGTGACCCAAATGTCGTGCAAAAGAGACTGATATCAGGGAGGTTCCTTAATGGTGTCCTCAGCGATTACGTGGACTACCTGAACACCTCTTTATAACATTGTATGGGTGAATTGGCAAGGCTTAACTCCGGTCAGGTATCGTGGCGAGATCTTGGAACCTCATATGCCGTCGTTGCGAGGTGCTGTGGCCTACCACTTCGTATTGATGGATGATAGAGGTATGCCCCATAGAGATCAGCTGATTGACGTTTTCTTGGAAATGGAAGATATTGCACACCTGGGGTGCTGAGTTCGATCTCCCAATTTGAATCCCATACAGCATATCGCGGATACACACCACTACCAGAAAACTTCAGTGAGTTTGTTAAAGCTTTAAAATACTGTGCACGGCAGAGTACACGAGAGGATGTAGAAAATCGTACATTCAAGGCTACAGCGAAGAGACAAAAGAGAAATACGAAACGTATTGTGGTCTTTATGACGCCAACCCATTCTCCCCATAAACAATGGAGGCAGGCGAAGAAGTCATAACAACAATGATTGAAAATAGAAGACAGAAGTGCTAATACACTGTAGAAAGCATTAACATGACTCACAGTAGTCGGAAAGCGTAGAGACTGCTCAAAAATTAGATGGTATACCTGCAGGTACACCAGGCTTTGCTGGCAGTATTGCAAACCAAATAGCCTCCCAACTGCAGAAAAACGGTAAAGCGAAACACAGACTGAAGAAAGGGCATACGAGTAGACTAAATGCTTTCCAAGAAGAAAATAATGATACACTCGATCATACATTTACAATATCAGAACTGAAAGAAGCAATCAAAAGTTTAAAGACTGGTAAGGCCGCAGGCCTAGATGATATTGAAAATGAACAAATGACACATCTTGGTGTTCGCTCTAAATTGTGGCTGTTGGAGTTTATGAACTGCTGTTGGGCAACTGGACGAATTCCTGAAATATAGAGAAAGGCAAAAATAACTGCAATTCTTAAGCCTGGTAAGGATCCAGAAAATCCAATCTCTCTGTTGTGCACAACACACAAACTGTTTGAGACTAAGCAGATTCAAAGAGCTTACTGAGGGCACCCTAATAAAAGAGTAAGCAGGATTTCAGCCTGGCAAATCTTGTACCAGTCAAGCTCTCAGCCTAACCCACTATATTGGAGATGGGTTTGAGAAAAGACTTACTACAGGGATGGTGTTTATAGATTTTATGGAAGCATATGATACCATCAACCTCAGAAATCTCATTGCAAAAGTGAAAAAAACAACAAAAAGCCCTCAGTTGACTGCTGTACTCAAATCAGTTCTATTTAACAGAAGATATTTTGTTGAGTTCCAAGGTAACAAGAGCAGATGGAGACTACAAAAAGATGGGCTCCCCCAGGGCAGTGTTCTTGCCCCCATGTTATTCAATATTTATACAAATGAGCAGCCTATTAGTCCCTGGTCAAGATCATTCATTTATGCTGATGATAGGGCAATAGCAGCTCAGGCATAAAACTACAAGGATATTGAGGAAATACTAACTGAGAACCTGGAAAATCTCACCAACTATTACAATGAAAATCAGTTGAAACCCAATCCAAGTAGCACCCAGACTTGCCTATTCCATCTTAACAACAGAGAGGCGAAACAAGGACTGAATGTTTGATGGAATGGCACAAGATTAACACACTGCCCTCTCCCAGTGTACTTGGGAGTTACTCTTGATAGGACACTGTCATTCAAGTGGCACATTGAGAAGAGCAGGGCAGAAATCCAATCACGGAATAACTTACTTGGCAAGCTAACAACATCAAAATGTCGAGCTAATCCAAAAGTTTTCTGCACCACCCCCATGGCGCTCTGTTACTCTGCTGCTGAGTTTGCACGCTGGACACTGTCCTGAACCAGATGTGTAGACATATTACTGGATGTCTTAAGCCAACAAGAGTAGAACACCTATACTGCTTGTCAGGAATTGCTCCGCCACATGTCCGACATTCAATACAGAGTAGAATTGAACGAATAGAACAGGTTCAAAATCAACGTCATCTGCTCCATGGATACCAAATGGTACCAAAACGCCTTACGTCAAGAAGTAGTTTTCTCCACTGACCTGAACCGCTCACAGGTTCACCAATAACTTCTAGAAAAAGACTGTGGCAGGAACAACAAGAATATGCACACGATTCTGAGCAAGTGCTGCCATCAGGTGCGGAACTTGTGTGGGAGAGATGGAAAACCCTGAACAGGCTATGTTCAGGAATGGCCAGATGTAACAGAATTCTGCACAAGTGGGGAATTAGTGAAAGTGCTTTGTGTCCGTGTGGGAACATCCAGACGATGAACCACCTGCTTCAGTGTCCGTTACTAAACCATCCAAGAGCGTGCACGGCCCAAGACCTGATGGCGTGCAGCAAAGTAGCGAGGGCATATGTGGACTTCTGGAAGAATGACATGTGAAACAAAGACTGTATAAAATTTTATTATGCTGTATATAGTTTTCCATGAATTTTATTTTATAAATTAGCATTGTCATACTGTAAATTGTTTGTAGTACGCATACAAAATATATGTAGTAGTGAGATGGGTTGCATCACACAAGCATCCATTAACAATTCCATAAGACTTGAGAGTAGCTCTGCAGGAGGAATGGAGTTATTGCCTCCACGTGAGATTGATGACATCATTCACAGCTTGCCCTGTCGATGTCAGGGTTGTATGAGCCAGAGGTGGTCAGAGCCTGTGCTGAGCACATTATCCAGTTGTTGGATTGTGTCTGCAAATCTGTTAAGTTGGAAAACACGAAGAACATTTTTTTCTACCTTTTAGAATATTGTAGTTGTTTATGTTCTTTGTTCTTAACATTTTTTCCTACTTCACTATCATCTGTTTGTACTTTTTATGGCAAAATAAACGCAACCTCGCAAAATTTCAGTTTGTTGCTTTAATTTTGGACACCAGTGTACATCGAACTTCATGCGCTTTTCATACGATTCAAATTACTAGGCAATCTGGATCTTGACGGCGTGAACACACTAAAGACCTGACAGCATTTACATAAACTTTTGAGGTTCTTGCGGTCTTCAGTCCAGAGACAGCTTTGATGCAACTCTCCATGCTACTCTACTGTGTGCAAGTTTCTTTGTCTCCAAGTAACCACTGCAAACTACATCCTTCTGAATCTGTTCTGTGTATTCATTTCTTGGTCTCTGACTACGATTTTTAGCCTCCACACTGCAATCCAGTACTATATTTGTTATCCTTGATTCCTCAGAACATGTCCTAGCAACCGATCCCTGCTTCAAGTTGTGTCACAAATTCCTCTTCTCCCCAATTCTGTTCGGTACTTTCTCATCAGTTATATTATCTACCCACCTAATCCTCTGCAGTGTTCTGTAGCACCACATTTCGAAAGCTTCTATTCCCTTCTTCTGTAGACTATTTATCGCACAAGTTTCACTTCCATTCATGGCTACACTGCATACAAATACTTTCAGAAACGACCTCCTGACACTTAAATCTGTACTCGCCGTTATCAAATTTCTCTTCTTCAGAAACTCTTTCCTTGTGATTGCCACTCTACAGTTTATATCATCTCTGTTTTGTACATCAGTTATTTTGCTCCCCAAATAGCAAAATTCATTTACTACTTTAAGCGTTTCATTTCGTAATGTAATTCCCTCAGCATGAACTAATTTAACTTGGCTCTATTCCATTATCCTCGTTTTGCTTTTGTTGATGTTCATGTTATATCCTCTTTTCAAGACACTGTCCATTCTGTTCAACTGTTCTTGTAGGTCATTTTCCGTCCCTGACAGAATTACAATGTCATCAGCAGATGTCAATCTTTTTATTTCTTTTAATTCCTACTCCAAATATTTCTTTTGTTTCCTGTACCACTTGCTCAATATACAGGTTGAATAACATTGGGGACAAGCTACAAAATAGGATCAAAACTATCTAAACACCTCTATCTAATGTGTGACTGACCAACAAATGTGATTAAAGGACGATCCGCCAGTATAAAAGGTGGCAGAGACACATGTGTTGTCAGCAGAGAACCAGAATTAGCAGAATGGGTCCATCAGGGAGGTTCAGTAATTTCGAATGTGGGCCTGAGTAACAAATGTACCAGTAATATTTTGACCCTTGCACAGTAGCCCTTGTGAAGTTGAAATGCAAACGAACAACTATAGCAAAAGGTAGAAGAGGCGGATCCATGTACCGACCAATAGGTACCATGGAGCTTCATGGAGGGTCGTTGTAAAAAATCGCATGAAGCACTGCAGCCAGAACAACCACTGTGCACAGGGAGGTAAAAAGAAGGGGGTAAAATGGTCGAGTAGTCCCCCCCCCCAATGAGCCACACATATCTGCAGTCAGAGCTAAGCAACACTTTGGTGTAAAGCGTGACGCCTCTGGACGATGGATGAGTGGAAACGAATGGTCCACACAGATGAACCACCTGTGGCAGTCCGATGGAAGGTTCTGTCTTTGGTTGATGACTATTACCTGCCATTTTGTGTAATGCCAAAAGTGAAGGAGTGAGGAGATGGCGTTACATTATGGGGTATATCCATGGCTATGTCATTATTTCCCTATTGAGCTTAAGAGAACACTAAATTCGACAGTATATGAATCACGTTTTCCAGCTTAATGTACTGCATACAATACAGTATCATTGTGTGTATTAGCAAGACAGTGCTCCTTGTAATAAATCATTATCTGTCACGTGAGAGTTTGTGGACAACAACATTCCATGAATGTACTATTCTGCCATGAATTCCGAGCTGAATCCATTGTAACTGCTTTGGGATGAGTAGAAGCTGACTTCGCTGCAGATTGAAGAGTCCAACGTTGAGGAAGGATGGGTTCTAATTTTTCCACTGAAGTTCAGACCCATTACTGAAAGTTTCCTCTGCAGAGTCAAAGCCTTCATAGAGATGAACTTTGACACATCCCTTATTAATGTTCACTAATGAGTGTCCAGAAACTGTCAACGTAACTGAATGTCTACTGAGAAATGGGCCATGTTATTTGCAAGTTACAGCAACACGTACATTTTGATGTTACAAAATGTGTGTTGTAGCCTCAGGAATAACATGTAAAACTTTCTTTGTGAACTAAAGACAATTAAGTACAAATAAATTCTATTAATCTGTCAAATGAAATTGTTTTAGCCAGAAGTTATCTAATTGGTTTGATGTGGCCTGCCATGAATTCCTCTCTTGCACCAACCTTCATCTCAAAATAGCAGTTACACACTACATGCTCAATTAACTGCTGGATGTAGGCCAATCTGTCTTTCTCTTCAGTTTTTACATCCCCTTCGTCTTGTCAGTCTTTCCCCATGTCACTAATTCTGCAAAGTATCCCCTCATTCCATATCCAACATGTCCACCTAATTTTCAACACTTTTCTCTAGCACCACATCTCAGACGCTCGTAGTCTCCTCAGTCACGTTGTTTTGCCACTGTCTACGATTCATTATCATACAAAGTAGTTCTCTAAACATAGATTCTCATAAATTGCTTCCTCAAATTATGACCTCTGTTTCATAGTAGTAGATTTATGTTGGCTAGTTGTACCAATTTTGCCTTTGCTAGTATGCTTTTTATGTCCTTCTTGTTTTGTATACCATGGGTTATTTTGCTTCTAGAATTCCTTGATATCGTCTACATCATGACCACCAATTTAAATGTACAAAATTCCAATATCTGCTACTTCTCATTAGAAATTTATTTCAGTGGTTCATTCTCAATTAATATTCCTTACTCATCAGACTCTCCATTCAATTCAACAAATCCCGCAATTCTTCACTTTCTCTGATAACAGCAATGCCGTCAACAAATTTTTTCTTTGGCATCCTTTCACTGTTAATCTGAATCCCACACTTGAACCTTTATTATATTTCCATCATAGCTTCTTCGATGAATAGATTGAATAGTAGGGGAAACGACTGCATCCTGTGTTGCACACTTTTAATCTGAGCACTTTGTTCTTTATTTTCCCGTAGTCTTCCCTCTTCGTTCTTGTACATATTGTAACCTACCTGTATTTCCCTGTAACTTACTTATATTTATGTAAGACTTTCGAAGATCCTGCAGAATTTTATATTGTCTAAGGCTTTTTCTAGGGAAAAAAACTTTTGACTGTATTTTGACTTTTCGTCAGACTTGCTTCCATTATCAAGTACAACTTTCGAACTGCCTCTCTGGCGCCTTTACCTCTCCTAAAGCCAAACTGACCGTCATCTGACAGTTTCTCAATTTTCTGTTCCATTCTTATTTATATCATTCTCATCAGCAGCTCGGATGTATGAGTTCCAAAGACGATTGTGCTGTTGTTTTCACAATTATCTGCCCTTGTTACCTTTGGAAATACGTGGATGATTTTTTTCTGAAAGTGTGATGGTACATTGCCAGTCTCATAGACTCTACACTCGAACTTGGATAGTCGTTGGGATGCCACTTTCCCCTATGAACTCAGTAGTCATGATTAAATTTTATGTATCCTTTTAGCTTTATTTGTTATCAAATCGACCAGAGTTCTTTTAAATATTGCCTCTAACAGTACATCCTCTATATCTTCCACGCCAACACAGAAAAGTTCCTCCTTCATAGAGGCTGTCAATGTAATGTTTCCATTTATCTGCTCTCTCTTCTGACGTTGGGAATGGAATTCCCATGGTAATTATTGTTTTGACTTTTCTATATTGTGTGTCAGTCCTTCCTACGACTGTTTGTTTAAAGTTTTGTCTTATGTTTTCTGCAGTTATTTAGCCTTGGATACCTAGAACATGGTACTTATGTTATTCCTAAATGACTTACATCGAGGTGACAAGTTGTGCAAAAGTGATGTGCACATAAGAAGATAGCGGTAGTATCGTGTACACAAGATATTAAAGGGCAGTGCATTGGCGGAGCTATCGTATGTAATCAGGTGATTCATGTGACAAGTTTCCGACGTGATTGTGGCCATGTGCCCACACAGCGAGAATTAACAGATTTTTCACACCGAACGGTAGTTGAAGCTAGACGCATGAGACCATACATTTAGGAAATCGTTAGGGAATCCAGTATTCCAAGATCCACAGTGTCAAGAGTGTGCCTAGAATACAAAATTTCAGGCATTACCTGTCACCACGGTTAATGCTGTGGCTGACAGCCTTCAGATAGCGACCTAAAGCAGCGGCTTGTACATAGGTTGGTCAGTGCAAGAGACAAGCAACACTGCGTCAAATAACCGCAGAAATCAATGTAGAAGGTACTATCAGCGTATCTGTTCGGAAGTGCGGCTAAATTTGGCGTCAGTAGGCTGCGGCAAAAGATGACCAATGCAAGTGCATTTACTAACAGTATGTTGTCACCTGCAGCTCCTGGTCTCATGACCATATTGGTTGAATCCTACACGACTGAAAAAGCGTGGCTTGGTGAGGTAAGTCTCGGATTGAGTTGGTGAGAGCTGATGGTAGTGTTAGAGTGTGGCGTTGACCGCACGAAGCTACAGACCCAAGTTGCCAACAAGGCACTGTGCAAAATGGTGTTGACTCCATAACGGCGTGGGCTTTGTTAACATGGAATGGGCGGGGTCCTCTGGTACAACTGAGCCTATCATTGAATGCAGACGGTTATGTTTAGCTACTTGCAGACCATTTTCAGCCATTTGTGGACTTCATGCTCTCAAATAACGACATCATGTAAGTGGGCCAAAACTGTTCACCACTCGCCTGGGGAAGATTGTAGACCACTCGAGTAAATGATTTGGCCACCTGGATCGTTCAATATGAATTTCATCGATCATTTGTGGGATATAATCGACAGGTCAGTTCCTGTACAAAATCCTGGACCAGCAACACTTTAGCAGTTGTGGGTGGCTATAGGGGCAGCATGGCATATTATTTGTACAGGGGACTTCCAACAACTTCTTGGTTCGCCGCCATGTCGAGTTGTTGCAGTAGGCTGGGCACAAGGAGGTCTGACATGATATTAGGAGGTATCCCACGACTGTTGCCACATTAGTGAATGTAGCTGTCTTCCTGTCTTTCTCTGAATATTTTTATACTTTCTTCTTTCATCGATCAGTTGTATTTTATTTTCTTACTGAATATTTCTTCGAAGTTAGCTTCCCTTTATCTGTGTTCGTCTGTCCACCGTCTGTGATTTTACGTTCTAGAGATGTCCTCTCCTCTTCAACTGAACAGCCCACTGTGACATTCCTTACCGCAATATCCACATCGTTGGTAAACTTTAAGTTTCATTTCTCGGTACTGCAGTATGCTACATCCTTCTACACTGATTCTTCTGATCGGCTCTCTTAAACCTCTCTCTACTCTTCATAATTATTAAATCTATGTTTACATCTGGGAATGCCTTACATTCCAATATCTGATTTCGGAATCTCTGTCTGACTATGATGTAATCCAGCTGGAATCTTCTAGTGTCTCTGGGTCAATTCGAAGTTTCTTTCTTCCTCACATGATTGCTGAACAGAGTATTCGTTATTACCATCTGAATTTGATTGCAGAAATCAATTAGACTTTCACCTGTCTCATCCCTATGCCAAGCCCGTATACCCCATGACCCTTTCTTCTTTTCTTTCCCCTGCAACTGCATTTCAGTTCCATATTTCCTCTCTTTTCTCCTTTTCCTTGTGTCGTTGCCATGTGTATCTGACTATCGTTGTCGGCGTTCGTTTGATTTCGAATCTGGTGAGAAAAACTCTGGCATAGAGCTGTTCCCAGTAGCCCACTCTCTCTCTCCTACTTCTTATACATAACGATTCCTACACCCGTGACACAATGTTCTGTTGCTGTTGATATTACCCCAATGTGTATTATGACAAATCCTTAGCCTTCTTCTGTTTCACATCAATGACCCCCACCGTATCTAGAATGGGGCCTTTGCACCTCCGTATTTAGACCCCTAAGCTTTCCAATTACGATCAAACTTCTGAATTTAAAGCTCCCAGTCGTAGAAGGTTATCCCTTTGTAAATTATTCCGTCTCGTTTTCATGGTCACTTCGACATTGGTAGTCCACTCCCAGAGATCCAAAAGGGTAACTTGTCCGGAATCTTTTCTCAATGCAGATTGCTTCAAGACAGTTTCCCTGTTAACGACGTATGTCCTATGGATACACGTTATATGGTTTTAATTTATTCGATTGCATTATCTTCTTCATCCTCGCGTCATTGATCATTACTGACTCTTCTCCCTTTTAAGGTCAGTTTCCCACCCCAAGGGCAAGGGAATGCCCTGAAGCTCTGTCGTTCCTCCACCCTATTTGACAAAGCCTTTGTCAGGAAAATGGCGACTTCTTATGCTGGACGTCTTCTGCGGACACTGCTGTTAATTTTTGTTCAGAGGTTAAGCAGTGGCTGTGTTGAAAACTGGGACACTAAAAATTTTGATCACTAGTAAATGACGCACTCCTAAGCCATTGGTATATAAAAGCAAACACTGTCCCAACGTTAATTAGAGTATCGTATAAAAATGTGAAGTAAGTCGTTCAAGAACTTTTTGAGATTTTGGTATCATTGTTAACAAAGTCTTTTACTTTCGAAATAGTACATACAATGAAGGATTGCAGCACCAAGAAAAAGCAGTGCGACATAAACGAAAGTTGGTAGGCGTGTTTCTACATCTGAATGATGATGACTTTTCGCGGCAGTCACGTCGCTTAAGAGTGGCGCTAGTAGCACCACAGTGAGGGAGCAAATGAAGCCTGCTTTAATTATACACTGTAACGGGCTCGAGCGTTACTTACATTTTGAGATTGGACGCAGTGACTTGATGTAGGACAAAAATGTCTTTGAGAGGGCAAAGACGCATTTATCAACATCTCATAGGGATTAAACGAAGTCTGTAATGAGGCTACGAGATGCTGGTTGTTCCTTCCGTGATGCAGAAATATTTCACAGTAGAGTAGCCACTATACATGCCTGCTGGGAGAGGTGATTACAAGAATATTCGGTTGCAAGAAGACTGGGTTCCATACGGCCACGTGGAACTACTGAGAGGGAATACCATTGTGTTCTTCGTATTACTCTAGCGCATTGCAATACATCTCCAGCAGCAGTTTGAGCAGCAGGTGTCACCAAGTAACACAATGAAATATTACAAATCGGTTACTTTAAAGACAGCTCCGAACCAGATGCCCTGTAGCATGCGTTTCACTGATTCCAAACCACCAGCCTCGCTGCCGGTATTGGCCATGTTTTGATTAGGCCAGCTGGGGGCCTACAACCAGCCTTTCTGTGTGTTAACACACTGGACCTACACCTGGAGTTATGGTCTGTGGTGCGATTTCGTATGACAGCAGGAACATTCTCATGGTTATCCCACACACCGTGTCTGTTTCAATCTGGTGATTCGACCCGTTCTGCTGCCATTAACGAACAGCATTCCAGGGGGAGTTTTTCAGCAGGATAACGCTCGCTCACTTACCACTCTTGTAACCCAACATGCTCTATACAGTGTTGATAAGTCTCTTGGCATTCTCAATCATCAGGTCTGTTTCCAGTCGAGCAGATATGGGATATCATCATACAGTAACTCCAGCATCATTCACCTACAGCATTAACCGTTCCTGTACTGACCAACCAGCTGCATCAGGCATCGAACTCCATTTCAAATACTGATATCTGATACTTGAGCAACACAATCCATACATTTTTGCATGCCTGCATTCGACCTTTTGCCAGTGCACCAGCATTTCACGTTTCTAGTCGTTTATCTCGCACTTATATTAACTTGCGATCCTGCAATGTTAATCAGTTAAATATGTTACCCTGGCAAATGTATTCCCGACGTTTCACTGTTCTATATTAACAAGTTTTTGGTTTTGTGATTCTTTTAAATCTGTGTATTTATGACTGTAAACTATTTTTGTTTAAAGCTGTTCTCGCCTTTAGTCTTCCAAAGCCTATATTTATGTAGGACCTCTTACTAGTCACCACAGCCGTCTGATGCCGAAGAAAAAAGGAAGCCTTGGCTCTTTTCGCCCCGTACATTGTTATTCACATTACTACCATGTTACACACGATCTGCTCTCCAGGCTGGTTTTCTTAACTCACTCTCAACAAACTTTTCACTCAGTTATCGAGTATTGTCTTAATACGTTTCATTTCCTGCTCTTAATAGTTTATTTCCTCATGCTGATGTTTCTCTGTCGCTTTTAAGCAAGCTGTCTCCTCTTTTTATATTAGTTTTTTATGCAGAAATATTTTTCAATTTCCATGTCTTGTCTCTTATTCAACAACAATAATTTATCTTGGGTTGTCGGGTGTAATTCAGCGGATTACTCGTATTTCCCTTTTTGTGTATTGGTGTGAAAAGAACAATATTCCAGACTTTAGGTGCGGATCTTTCTGTGAGCGAGCTGATGTATGTAATTGCTAAACATGGAATGTTTGTGACAGCATATTCTGATAGGAACCTGACAGACATACAATCTGGATCGGAGGCCCTGCCTTTATTAAGTGATTTAAGCTACTATGCTACACCGAGGATATCTGCTTCCCTGTTTCTCACTTTGAAGTTATTCTTGATAGGAATTCAGGAATATTTATTTCTTCTTATTTGGTCAAGGCGTTTCGGAAAACTATGTATAATAACTGCTTTAGTGGCACTGTCACCAGTGACTTCACCATCGTTATGACACAGTGAAGGTTATTGACTGCTTCTTTCCACTAGTGTGCTTAATGTATTACCAGAATATCTTAAGGATTTCTGCGAGATTACTAGACAGAGTTTTCGCTGAAAACTGAAATTTCTCCCAACACACCAGCATAGTCGTTATTTTTGGGGAAATATTTAGGGTTATCTTACACAAATCAGCTGTGTTAGGAGCTGAAAACGAGTCATGCAACAAACCTGTAGAAGGTTGTATAGATCCCCTTATATCCTTGCCTCGTCAAACGTCACAATTAATGAAAGAAAAATCTTTATACGAGACCTACAACTTCTGCTTCGTCAAAAACGTAAAATAGCGACATTCGATTTCTTGACTTTATGACTTGGCTAACAGCCCAACATGTCGCTCTGTGATTGTGGCCAGGCTACACGTAAAGTGACTCAACTTACCGTAGGAGAGAGATGGCGACGTCATCAGGCTGGGGAGTCGTCTGGGGAGTGGTGGGGGGCGCAGCTGTGGCTGGGCTCCGGCCGTCGTCGCTGTGGCCACTGTGCGGCTGCGAGGAGGGGCCGGTCCTGCTGTCTCCAGCGCTTGGCGTGCTGCACAGAAGGAACACTGCCTCAAAAACGGTTGTCACATCGAGTCCAGTGGTCAGATTACCACAGACTGTATGGCTGAGGTACTGTCCACACACTGCCAACGACAGTAGTGGCCCACGTAAGACGAATGACAGCATTCAGGTATTCATACATCTTACTTCTCCTCATTTTCTCATACCTGTAGCCTAGCATATTACACACTATTTGGTACAAAATGAAGTATAAATATAAGATGTGTACAAAGTTCAACAACTGTGGTTACAACACCCATTGGTCAACATAATTTCAATAGACAACAGCGTAAATCACAAAGTAATTTGAATGACAGTAACCCTTAAATGCACTTAATGTGGTACTACCGTCATGAGATGGTGTTTGTAGCTCGTATGTTAAGGGGGTTGGACGTCAAACGGACTGACTTGGAGCAGAAGAGGCACCACAAGATACTAAATTCTACTGTCTATATTTTTACAAATAAATTCAGAGAATTTTTGTCAGCATGACCAGGATTCACAATCATAGCAGTGGAAGTTCAAAAACATAACGAAATAATTTTTTTTACATGTGAAATTTTATAATTTTTTCACTTACTATTGGCTGCATTTTTTGCTATAGGTACACTTTTCTTCATAAGTAAGAGAGATTCTTCGATGAATTTTGCACAGCATACAATCCATACATAAAGGTGTATGAAATTCTAGAATTTATTTAATTTTCAAGAAAATGAATGACCTGTTACATTTTAAACTTAATGTTTAGAAAAAACTCAAATTTTGTAGTTAATTATCTCAAACATTACCACAGTTTTTAATAGAGATGGAAAATTCTAGAGTTTTGCATTAAGGAGTTTGTGTTTAACGATACCACGTTGGAAAAGGAATGGGATATTTATTTTGGATGTTACATGTACCTGAGAACAGAAATTTGTGTTTTGCAGAAAATGGCCATTAAAGTTTCTGGCTGCATTTGGCATCTTTTAGAACTGTCCAGCACCATAAAGAGTTTTTTTTTTCCATTTTGTAAATCAGTTTTCGTCTTTTCCACATTCTTATCATTCACTCTTTCCGAAATTATCACTTCCAAAAACGATTTACGTCCTTTCACTACACGCTCTCTGTTTA
The DNA here is from genome assembly GCF_021461385.2 of Schistocerca piceifrons. Classification (NCBI taxonomy): domain Eukaryota; kingdom Metazoa; phylum Arthropoda; class Insecta; order Orthoptera; family Acrididae; genus Schistocerca; species Schistocerca piceifrons. The sequence goes on from NC_060148.1 coordinate 106,403,350, forward strand.
TCGCATACAAAGCTTTGATGCAGTTCACTTTGCCCTTAATTCCCATTTTCTTTAAAATATATATCCGGCTTTGCACACCATCATTAAAACATGTAACTGCATCATAAACATCAACAGCAAGTGCATCTCTTCCACACAAAAATTGGTTTTTGGCAATATTTTCCATGCACATTCATTAAAGCTTTCATTGGGGTTTGAGTGCCGCCATCAAGACATATCTTCTGTGTCAATAGTCCTTTGTTACACGTATGACCATCTCTGGCGCAAATATAAACATTCGAATTCTACACAGCGAAATACACGTATGTATGACAGCAGACGTCTGTGGTCTGGCGCCTCATCTTGGTACACGTAGGACCAAATAGCGTGCCTTAAAATCACTGAAATATATATGTTTTATACATCAAACTATTCAGAAAGATGTACTCTACAAAACAGACACATTTTCGAAAAGTCGATTTTTTTTAAAATTTTTGACATCCTTCCGCTTAGGAGTCAGGAATCGGACTATAGGGGGAAGAAACTGGAGACAGGTATCTAAAAATCTCTTTGGGCTCTTTCGTCGCTGTTGACTGTCATAATGATACGAAAATAAACCCAGAACACGAAGAAATGGGATATAAATCAAGAAGGGGATGAATTAAGCCAGTGATATGATGTTGTGCAAGGTTGTTAGTTTGTGGGATGTCGCTTCCGAACATTATTGATGGCCCAAAACAACACAGGGAACGCAACGCTCTCGTGACGCGATAGCATATGGGGAATGGCTCCAGTTCCGCCCTGGGGCCACGATGACGACAGCCTCAGTGGCCAGCCGCCCCAGGCGTCGCGTCGCCCCCTGGGTGAACGGCAGACAGCCTGGCGGCTGCACCGCGGGTCACCACTGGGTGAGGCGAATGCCGCGCCGAAAACTGGGGTCGACCTGCATGTCTGTGTACACTGTTTTAATGAGGTACGATAGAAGACAGTTACCGAATTTTCAGATGTTTAAGTGAATTTTGCCCTCTCATGGTGAATAGAAAGAAATAGATAAATTGAATCATACCGGATAAGCGGTAATGAATGCATAATGCGGTGAGATGTCATTCTGGCTTCTTACACAAACACGCCATCAGCTGCAGTGTAACTGATCAGGGTTTCAGTTCTCTATGACTGGTAGACCGGACACCACAGCACGTTTATATAATGCCCGTGTCAGTGTCAGACGTTGTGTGATACTTGTGAAGGATACAGAGACACTTTCTACGCATGCGTTATCTGCAGCTGACATAATTTGGAAGCTGCTCCACTCTTGATCTCCAGTTGCGTGGCTGGTCTAATTGTGTAGCAATAAGATTTTGGGGCATTTAGATGTTACAATGTAGCAGTGTTGAGTTGCACATGACCACGAGGGCAGGCATTATTGTTGTCAAGGTTACAGTCTATCACGTCTGGTCAAGACAAGGGAAGAATGCCATATTGCATACTGGGCTCACAGTGACCCCTGTACAACTATGCCTACCATCTGAGACCAAATAATGGTCTTTTATCAGCAATGTGTTACCCTGCACTTTGGTTCAGAGATTCATTTATTAGTATATTTATTTATTTATGTGATTTTCTCAATACCCTCTCGGGTGGAACAGCGATCATTGCAATTTATAAATGACCGACTCATTAGCCAGAACATTATGATCACCTGCCTATCATCGATTAAACGTGTACTGGCAATAGCAGCGTCACTTCACGAGGAATGACTGCTAGTCAGACGCATGCGCAGTCGATGTAGGATCAGCAAATGTACTGTCCATCTGTAGATGGGGAAGGTATGCTGTATGTCCCAGTTTGAAGGAGGGAATTTTATGATGACCTGAACGCTCATCACGAGCATTTCGGAATGCACGACTTGTTGAGTGTTCGAGGAGCGCTATGGTGAGTGCCTTCGACATGTGGCGAAACCAAGGCGAAACTATGTCCAGACGTCATGGGGTTGGGTGGCTGTCCCTCATTACATATCTCGAATGTTGTAGGCTGGGCAGACTGGTAGAACGCGACAGACAGTGCAGGCTACAAGTGTGTCTGAACACACAGTGCCCTCAAGACTCCTAACAGTGTTCCCCTGCAGCTGGCAACCCATACATTTGACAATGTTAACACCATGACATCAGCAACTATAACTGAAATGGGCACTTGACCATTAGCAGCTCCTGGGCACCTATGCTGTGGGACAGAGACAAACTGGCGCTGGTTCCATTGTGCTCTAGGGAAATTCACCTTGACATTCATAGGTCCAGTAGAGATTGTTCAAGGCACCATGATGGCCAACAAGTAATATACACTTGTTTCAGACCATATACTCCTCTTCATGAGGATCATGTTTCACGATAGCAGTGGCGTTTTTCAACAAGGTAATGCACCATATCACATGGAATGGAGGTGATGGAGTATTTCGAGGAACAGAGTGGCGAGTTTCAATTAATGTGCTGGTCCCACAACTCACCAGATGGGAATGCGATCGAACACATCTGGGATGTGCCTCAACGTGGCATAAGAGCTCATTCTCCCGGTGAGGAATTATTGGGAATTAAGTGCCTTGTGTGGGCAGTGTGGTGCCAATTCCCTTCCAGACCATGATGTGTCACTGCTGCTATCCATTGCTAAGGTGGACATATCAGGTATTACATAGGTGATTATAATGTTCTGGCTGATGAGTGTTTATGTTTTAGTCCTTAGTAGCAGTTTTCATTTAGCCTACTGGTTACTGGTTTTGGTACACAATACCACCTCAAGACATCCTCTGCCATGCTCTCGGGAAACTACTATGTACCTCAAATATGTCAAGCTTGTTTTTCTCTTATTTCTTTCTTATTTTGAACATTATAATATGGTATGCGTAAAGTATAAGATTTTCACTGTCCTTACTTCTGTCTACTAGTATGCTCCAACATTTATATGGATATCGATGTGGTGCTCTACATAGTGGCATTCGTTATTTCAAATCATCTTACCTAACTTTCCTATTTCATTTTACATATTGCTATTAACACTACAATGAGAACTGATACTGTAATTGCAGTAATAAACAATATAACTCTTACAGCTATTGAAAGCCTCTATTAATACTACATCACCATGAATTTCCTCTAGAAGCTACAACTACTACTGTTACCTACGTTACCTCTGACAGTTGTTACTAATTAACTAATTAACACTAATACAAATACTTGTACTGCAGTTACAAAAGATTACATTATATTTTCTGACTCAGAGAGAAAGGTTACTATCTTACTGCCTTGTATAGCTTTGCTCTTTCCATATACAGTAGTCTAAGGTGGACGCACATACACACGCAATTTATTAGAAGGTGGGATCAAATAAAAGCAGCCAGAGATTAGGGTTCTATAGTACAAAGCAATACAACAGAGGAAAGTAAATGCAGCACTAAGATGACTATAGCAGCTGTTGAAAATGAGCACCACTCATCTCTTGATGCTTTTAGGCCCTGGTCGGTAGGTTGTTGAAGGCGGATCGAAGGTTGGATGCTTGAACTGCTGCAGTCTCATCTGGAGTGTTCTGCTGCAGTTCTTGATGACTGTGAGGGTTGTTGTGACTGCCTCTGCTCTTGAGGGCTCTCGTGCAGTGTAATAACACACTGACAGATCAGGTGACAAAGATGGCCAGGTAGGGCCCCAACCAGGCTGACCTAGGCTAACAACTGTGAATCATGAAATTGTGTATCTGTGATCAAAGATTCGGCTTGCTGTATGACCAGTTGCTCCATCTCCTTGGAAGTAACTGAACACCTTTCCCTCCTCCATTAATGCTGCCACAAATAGCTCCCAAATGTTGGCAGCTGATTGAAGATGGTGAAACCAGTAATGCTGTGTGCAGGCATTGCACACCAAAATCCAACCTTATGATCGTGCAAAGGTGTTTCGTGGAAGTTCTGCTGACTCTCTGCTACCCAAGACCTGTGATTCTGTTACTTGACGTAACGACTCAGCTGAAATTAGTCTCCATCAGACATAAAGAAAAGATACATGTCCAAGCCATTCATTGTTATCTCAGTGAATGGACATTCACAAATGTGGAGGTGCTTAGGAACATCTGGTGGTTTTAATGCATGGCCAACAGACATGAGATACGGATATACAGGGTGGTCCATTGATAGTGACCAGGCCAAATATCTCACGAAGTAAGCATCAAACGAAAACACTACAAAGAGAGACACTCGTCTAGCTTGAACTGGGGAAACCAGATGGCGCTATAGTTGGCCCGTTAAATAGGAACCCACATTTTTTATGATATATTAGTGTAGTATGTAAAGAAATATCAATGTTTTAGGTGGACCACTTTTTTCGTTTTGTGATAGATGGCGCTGTAATAGTCACAAATGTACAAGTACGTGGTATCACGTAACATTTCGCCAGTGCGGACGGTATTTGCTTCTCATGCATTACCCATGTTAAAATGGACCGTTTACGAATTGCGGAAATGGTCGATATCTTGTTGACATATGGCTATTGTGATCAAAATGCCAAATGGGAGTGTGCTATGAATGCTGCTCGGTATCCTGGACGAAATTATCCAAGTGTCCGGACCGTTCGCCGGATAGTTAGCCTATGTTATTTAAGGAAAGTATTCATCCATACGTGAAACGTCAACCACGACCTGCAACAAATGACGATGCCCAAATAGGTGTTTTAGCTGCTGTCGCGGCTTATCCGCAAATCAGTAGCAGGCCAATTGCGCGGGAATCGGGAATCTCAAAAACGTCGGTGTTGAGAATGCTACATCAACATCGATTGCACCCGTTCCATATTTCTGTCCACCAGGAATTGCATGGCGACGACTTTGAACGTCGTGTATAGTTCTGCCATTGGGCACAAGAGAAATTACAGCATGATACTACAAGATGTTTCACTGCATGACAGAATGGCGATGTACTTCCAACAATATGAATGTCCGGCACATAGCTCGCGTACGGTTGAAGCGGTATTGAATAGCATATTTCATGACAGGTGGATTGATCGTCGAAGCACCATACCATGGCCCGCACGTTCACCGGATCTGACGTCCCCGGATTTCTTTGTGGGGAAAGTTGATGGATATTTGCCATCTTGATCCACCGAAAATGCCTGACAACATGTGTCAGCGCATTGTCAATGCATGTGCAAACATTATGGAAGGCGAACTACTCGCTGTTGAGAGGAATGTCGTTACACGTATTGTCAAATGCATTGAGGTTGACGGACATCATTTTGAGCATTTATTGCATTAATGTGGTATTTACAGGTAATCATGCTGTAACAGCATACGTTTTCAGAAATGACAAGTTCACAAACGTACATGTATCGCATTGGAGCAACCGCAATAAAATGTTTAAATGTACTTACGTTCTGTATTTCAATTTAAAATACTACCTGTTGCGAACTGTTCGTCTAAAATTGTGAGCCATATCTCTGTGACCATTACAGCGCCATCTATTACAAAGCGAGAAAAGTGGCCTAACTAAAACGTTCATATTGCTTTACGTACTACACGAATATGTAAAAAAAAATGGGGGTTCCTATTTAAAAAAACGCAGTTGATATCCGTTTGACCTATGGCACAGCCATCTAGCGGACCAACCATAGCGCCATCTGGTTTCCCCCTTCAAGCTAGACAAGTTTTTTTCATTTGACGCTTATTTTGTGAGATATTTGGCCCAGTCAGTCAATGGACCACCCTGAATATGCAGGTCTGCATAATCAGTGTGATATCATGGTCTCTTGTGACAGGTATTGGATTGATTTGGTAGGTCTCTGAAACATTTTCTGGCGCACTGCAGCCATGTTTTGTGGTGTGCAGGGGAGTTTAGGCATCTTTTTTTACTGGTTCAAAACAGATCCTGTTTGACAGCACTTTCGGATTAAGCGTTGCATGGGACTCGTTGCTCACACTTTAACACCACTAAATTTTGCAGAAAACAACTGACCACACCGTTTCCATGACTTAGTTCTCACATAACTTTTCACAGCGAACACCTGCTGCTCCACTGAGAGTACCATCGCCCCCTTTGCTCTGCTCCACTCACAATGGCACAGCCCGCACTACAATCTGAACTGATGTGGATCACGTGGTGAGTCACATGGCGTGCATGTCACAGGGTGTGGCTATATGCATATATTCAAGTGCAAACCTATCCAACCTCCCAAGCCACTTTAATTTGCTCCACCCTGTACTAACAGAAGTATCTAAGGTCTCTCTATGTTTGCAGCCAGATTTGCCACGCTATCATGTCCGGCAATATTTTACTGCCTCGAGACAGCATTGCAACCGATCAAAGGGTATCACTTATATTTCACTCATTTTTCTAATCTTCTTAGATACACTCGTGGTCACCTTCCTTAACACTTTTGTTATTGGACCAACCAATCGCAGTAATGTATTGTTTTGTTCACAGTCCCTAAGGCCATGAGCATGTCTTCCTCATCGCTGCATTGGTGTCAGAGACTACTAGCAGATGGACTATGGAATTATTGAGCCATGTGTAGCTGTCATTACTAGCAACACAGAAAAGGCTACTACTGGGGTGGTGCTGTGAATATAATGCATAGACAACTGGCATTACAGCAATGAATCACATCTTGTACTGGCCCAGATGAGCATCGTCAGGCACTATGGCGGCGACCTTGGTAGAGGTCGCATTCTTCCTGTTTTCTGGAGACGTGCAGCAGTGTTACTTCTGGTGTCATGGTGTGTGGAACCACTGGGTATGACCTCAGCTCAAGAGTCATACTGACTGAGGACACTGTCAGCACAATGGTACGCCACTGACATCCCGTGTCCCTATTTGCTGCCTCTCTTGCAACAGTGTTGTGACATCAACAATCAACAGGAAAATGCTCACCCACACATGGGATGTATCTGCATGAATTGTCTGCATGACGTTGGAATACCCCCATGTCCCGAAAGACATCCAGATCTAACAAGTAGGATCATGTCGGGTGTCAATCCATTGCAGTCGTAGTAGCCGTGATATCAAGGACGAATTGCAATGGTTATGGGCCACTTTGCCTCAAGAGAGGGTATAATGACTTTAGAATGTTCTTCCCAACAGGACCAACGCACGTGTCCAGGTAAGTGTGGTTGCAATGCCAAATTATAAATCGGTTCATGCCACTAAGTTCTGTGTAAATTTGATTGGATATTTCAATGACTCATATAATGTCACATACTGTCTCAACCTGTGAATTATCATTTAGTTTCGTTTTCCCTTCCTGATACTTCAGTTCTTGTTGATGTAATGTATATTCAAACATCAATTCCACATGAAGTGATGTTCATAGTCTTATGTGGAGGTTATCTTTCCAGTCTTACATGCTTCACTTTCTGCAGACTCTACCTTTCACTTTTGCAGCTGGTAAAGTCCATAAATTTATGTTCATGTCATATAGCAATGCACCGGCAACCTATTTCCACATCCATTTCCTTCAAGATTAATTTGGGAGATATATAACCAACAATGAAACTAGAAACTCCATCCACTACATTAATATATACAGAAACTTTGGAAAAGAATTTTAGCTTAGGAAACAATCCCCCTACTACCACACTGAATGAACATAATACAAAGAAAGATGTTGACATCGATTAAAACAATAAGTTTACTGTTAACCATTGCCATCTCTGCTTTTTAGAAACTAAAATTCGATTTTTTTCGCCATAACACTTCGCTAACGCCACCCTCCTCTAATTTGTTTAAAGATATGCTTATGTAGTGACAGAACTCCCGACATGCCAGAGACGGGGGTTGAGTGGGCACCTGTGGTCTGCACAGCTGTGACGAGGGTCCGGCCACAGCCGCTGTGCTCACTGTGTGGCTGTATATTGGGGGTTGGTCCTGCTGTGTGCAGTGGCTGGCCCACAGTGCAGATGTAGACTGTTCCGGTACATGTATTAACACAGAGACCACTGGGCAGCTGTCCATCCACAGATAATGGGACCAATACAGCCAAAGGCGACAGTGGGTCGACTAATCCACTAAGATAAATTACTTACCTAGCGAGACAATCAGTTTACACACTGCCTCTCATGAGTTCCTCATACTAGCAGTTTAACATACCAAGTTACAATCACTCAGAAATTAGATTGGCAAAACGTTTAAATTTATTTAATTTGCTGCCGGCCAGAGTGGCCGAGCGGTTAAAGGCGCTACAGTCTGGAATCGTACGACCGCTACGGTCGCAGGTTCGAATCATGCCTCGGGCATGGATGTGTGTGATGTCCTTAGGTTAGTTAGGTTAAAGTAGTTCTAAGTTCTAGGGGACTTATGACCACAGCAGTTGAGTCCCATAGTGCTCAGAGCCTTTTGAACCATTTTTTTTGCTTAATTTGCTACTATGTCCATCAGATGGTGTTTGTAGGTCATATGCTACAGACTGGGCGGTAGGGGGAACATAGAGTAAATATGGTGACAGATACTTCTGAAATGACTGGGGAAGGAAATTCAGAGAAAAATGGAGCACAATATTTGTCATATTACGAAGCTACTGCAGTAAAAATTTCACTTCCATTAAAACCTTTACGACAGAATTGAAACTTCGGCCAATAGATTTATTTGATTCACATTGGCCAATGAGCACTCACACGAAACAGGTGAACGTTGAATAGTACCTGACTGGGAGGCTGAACGAGTCTATGAGTATAATCAGCAAAATAAGAAGACACATAAATTTTATATATATATATATATATATATATATATATATATATATATATACGCCTAAGGGCTGATTACAGGTTGTCTCTCACTGAAATCAAGAATTTGGTTTGGTTACTGGGTTCAGTGTAATGATACTGTATTAGTATATGTCATGGATACAAGAATGATTGAGTATGATTGAAAACCATGAGAAATAGGTTACATAAGCCAATGCACCAAATATATCTCAGTAAAGATTCATGAAATCATGCTTTCACATAGAAAGAAGAGAAAGTCCATTGTGCCTTCTTCAAGTTAGAAGAAGATACAGGCAAATGTCTGGAGACTGCAAGATACTGAAGTGTTTGAGTGTGTGTGTGTGTGTGTGTGTGTGTGTGTGTGTGTTTGTGTGTGTGTGTGTGTGTGTGTGTGTGGGTGGGTGAGTGGGTGTGTGTGTGTGTGTGTGTTTTATATTAGTGCATAATAATTTAAATGTAAGTGCAATGCACAGACAAAGGAACTATGCTACATATGCCAGTTGATAGAAATTTGTATATAGTGTGATAACAAGTGAAAAAGTTGTGGCTGGTGTCTGGACGACGTGCAATTTACAAGTGGTGCTTATGAAGCAAGTGTTGTCATGGAAAAAGACAAGCATTTCCAGAGCTCTGCAAACAATGCTACATGTAGCAGTGGTGTTCAATGGCAGTAACTGTTTGAAGATACGTGTATCAAATGAGAACTATGTTGCTGAAGATGTGGCAGCTTCTACTTTTGTCACTTGTAGTTGTGCGTGTGTGTGTGTTGGTTAACGTTTGTGATTTCTCACGAAGAAACAGGACGATGAATTTACGATTGACATAAGAAGAGAGGCTTCATGTACATGCACGTAACGTGGATGGATACTTGTGTGTGAACTGGTTGTCATGGTAAGCAGATGAATAGGTACAATGCAGTAGTGTACATAGCTTGAGGCAATGAAGAAGATACTGGTTGGGTCTTGTGACATGCACGCTATTTAAGAAGTGGATTTCCCAACTTTACTTCTAAGTAATTCAGATAGAATTACATATTTAAAGTTAATGTGTAAATAATAGGCATCTTGAAAACATGGCTGTGTCGATAAGCATTTTCATTCAAACATTGATTTTCGTTTAAAATTATGGAATACACTTCTGTAACAATAAAAATAAATGAGAAATGAATCACTCAGTGTAAGGATTATTATGTGAAGGATATGATTCCAGTTTTTGAAGCAGCTCAGAAAGTGGTGCATAAATATTCAGATATATCTAAAAAGAAAAGTAATTTATGATAATTACTAGTTACTAGCATTGTAGTGAGTATTTATAATGTGATATGTTCATAAAAAAGAACATAAGTATCTAAAGATCTCTTTCATTTTGACGTGGTTGGGGATGGACCAATAACTGGAACAGGTCAGAAAAGGAAAACACTAAGTTCTACCAGAAGAAAACACTGCAGGACTAATATTTACAAAAACCACAGGGAAAATTAAGCAAAGACTGGTCAGTAGATATTTGACAGACCCTCCTCTAAGAGCCAAGTACGGAGTTATCACACAAAAAAGCGCCTTCCTTTGTGTGTTGCACAAGGGAGAGCACTGAAGCATGGCAATGTCATGGGAAAGAACAGACTAGAAGCGGGAAGGAAATGTGAAGGAAGACAGAGCATTATGTGGAGCTGCCTGAAGCGGCAGAGCTGTGGTGAAACCCGGTCCCTTTTCTTGTGAGGTGGTCATGTGGTGTTTAAGAGTTATGTTTTTATATCATCTTCTTCAAGGGAGATGTTCCAAATATGCTACGATTGAGAATGACAACATATTCCTTAGAGATTAGTAAACTTCAAAAAAGTTTTTTCTAATTCCCCTCGAATAGTTTTTTAGAGTTAATGAATTTTGTTACAGAAATTGTCAGCGAATCCCACATATTTACCTAGAAAGTAAAAGGGAGATAGACAACACACAAAACTGTTGTACTGATATGGGTGTAGCGACTAATTTGACTGACCATTACAACGAAGATTTCAGGTTTTACAGAATGGAAACATCACGAATGGGGAATTTAAAATACCTTGAACTGTGCTGCAGCATTCTAAGATACACTATGTGGCTGATATTGAATTACAAGTTTGTGGCGCCCTCTGTAGGTAATGCTAGAATACAATATGGTGTCGGCCGACCATTAGCGTCGATGACAGCTCCTACTCTCGCAGGCATACGTCGAATCAGGTGCTGGAAGGTTTCTTGGGGAATGCCAGCCCATACTTCATGGAGTGGATCACTGGGGAGAGGTATCTTTGTCAGTCGGCAAGGCCTGGCACGATGTTGGTGTTCCAAAACATCACGAGAAGTTCTGTAGGATTCAGGTCAGCACTCTGTGCAGGCCAGTCCATTACAGGGATGTTACTGAGGTGTAACCACTCTACCCCAGGCCGTGCATTCAGAACAGGTGTTTGATCGGGTTGAAAGATGCAATCACCACCCACGAATTGCTCTTCATCATAACTGCCTCTGAAGTTTACTGTTGGCACTACACACACTGGTAGATGACGTTCACAAAGCATTCGTCACACCCACTCCCTGCCATCGGATGGCAACATTGTGTACCGTGATTCGTCACTCCACACAACGTTTTTCCACGGTTCAGTCGTACAATGTTTACTCTCCTTAAACCAAGCGAGACATTGTTTGCATTTACTGGTATGATGTGTGGCCTATTAGCAGCCACACGACCATGACATCCGAGTTCTGTCACCTTCCGCCTAACTGCCATACTACTTGCAGTGGATCGTGATGCAGTTTGGAATTCCTATGTGATCATATGGATAGATGTCTGCCTATCACACATTAAGACCCTCTTCAACTGTCTGCGGTCTCTGTCGGTCAACAGATGAGGTCGGCCTGTATGCTTCTGTGCTGTACGTGTCCCGTCACGTTCCCACTTCACTACCACATCGGAGACAGTGACCTAGGGATGTGTAGGAGTATGAAATCTCGCGTACACATGTATGACACAAGTGACACCCAATCACCTGACCACGTGCGAAGTCCATGAGTTCCGTGAAGCGCCCCATTGTGCTCTCTCACTTTGTGTAATGACTACTGAGGTCACTGATATGGAGTACCCGGCAGTAGGTGGTAGCGCAATGCACCTAATATGAAAAACGTATGTTTTATGAGGAGTCCGGATACTTTTGACCACATAGTGTAGATGTTTCCCTGGTCCTGGTAAGGAGCGACAGACTTGCTCCGCTTCTTCACCTTCACTTTACACAGTATAACGCCATTTATAGGTATCTCATTCCCAGAAGCAGGGGAGACAACAAACGAGAACAGAGGGTACTTTGAAGGAAGAGGTTTAGGGTAGCATGTACAGCACAGAGAACAGAGCGGGCTTTCCCTAGCTGCCAACAGCACATGTCACTGTGGTGTCTGTCTGTGATCTGAGCAGTCCATCATTGTGTCCATCACTAGAACGGAACCTGCAGTGGTCACAGCTAATTTTCCTTTTTCTTCAAACATTTCAGGAGCTAACGTAAATAACAGCTTGTTGTACACATGCAGTTCAATAGAAATGTCGACTGCAAATAAGACCTAAATAATCCACGTAGCTATGGAAATCTTGGCTATTGCATGATTCTCTTCTTGCTAACTTATCTGCCAACAAAAGATTTGATGAAAATGTTATTAGAATTCAACGAAAGCATTGTGAGCCATCAGAAAGTGCTATTTCTATTTCCAGTGTCTGTGTTTATGGCTCTACTGTGCAATGGCCTTCAGACATCCATGCATGTTTGAAGAAACAAGTACAGCTTGAGCTACAGCTGCGTGAAGTACAAGAGACGTATTCACAATCGTGAATACGATGAGACTCCAACTGTACAGTTTACTGGTGATGTAAAAAGCTTGATGTCAGACCTGGACTGGAATCTGAATTTCCCAATGTGCAAGTATGATCGCCGAACAACTTCGTCTATGTGAGGATGCTTCAATGACCGACCTAAAACTTCACATATCACCGTGAGTTTCCATGTATTGCTGTAGAACAGTCACTGTAACTCACACAGGAAGAAACTTACTTATTGTTGTCACGACCTTTGCCTGGGCATATGAATACTACTTACAGCGCCTGTGTTTAAAAACCTCCTATGGCATGTCCTTCAGACAAGGATGCATGTCTGAAGGAACAGACCCTGCTGCAGATCACACCTGTATTTAGCATAATAAATGTGTTTGCAGTTTAAAATACGATGAGATTCTCACTCTACAATTTACTGGTGACATTAGAAGATTTGTGCCAGACTGGGACCCGAACCTGGATTTCCCATTTTATGCGAGCAGTGGCCTTAACAACTTCCAGGATCCAGGTTAGAGTGTCAGTATGGAAGAAATTTTACTATTTTGCCAATATATAGGGTAAATCACCTAATGCTTCCTCCAGAAATATTGCGGGTATTGAAAGTGCTATTCATCTGCTGTTTTCATACAGTGGATTGGTAGTCTGGAGCTCGTATTGTTAGCCAATCCATAGATTGTACTAATACCTAGGAAGTGTATTTGTTGTGACAAGATACACTTTTCTAAATAGACCTACTCCTATTGACATTAACAAACGAAAAGTAGCGAAGTTCAGAATGTCAGTGGTGTTTGTTGCAGGATCCAAGTACGAGTCGTTTACGAGATACCGTATTTGAAATGTTCGACATCGGCACTTGTTTGTGGCATTCAACCTGCTTAGTTGCGAAGTACAATGTCTTTATGTTTGCTTACTTCGAGCATGCGTGTTCCTTGAGAGCATTTAGACAAGCTATTCAGTTAGTGTGTGACAATCCAATGCAGACAACGCCGGTATTTGTATGACATACATTATGTGACCAAAGGTATCTGGACACCCCCAGAAACATTCATTTTTCATATTAGGTGCATTGTGCTGATACCTACTGCGAGGTAGTCCATATTGGCGCCCTCAGTGGACATTACACACCGTGATACAGCAGAATGGGGCACTCCACGGAACTGACGGACTTCGAATGTGGTCAGGTGATTGATGTCTCACTTGTCATACGTCTGTATGCGAGATTTGCACACTCCTAAACATGCGTAGGTCCGATGTGATAGCGAAGTGGAAACGTGAAGGGACACATACAGCACAAAAGCGTACAGGCCGACCTCGTCCGTTGAATGACAGAGACTGCTGACAGTTGAAGAGGGTCGTAATCTGTAATAGGCACACATCTATCCAGAACATCACACGGTAAATCGGAACTGCGTCGGTATCCACTACAAGTGCAATGACAGTTAGACGGGAGGTGACAATACTAGGATTTCATGGTAGAGCGGGTGTTCTTAAGCCACACATCACGATGGTAAATGTCAAATGACGCCTCGCCTGGTGTAAGAAGAGTAAGCATTGGACGATTGAACAGTGGGAAAATGTTGTGTGGAGTGACTAATCATGGTACACAATGTGCCAATCGGATGGAAAGGTGTGGGTATGGCGGATGCCCTGTGAACTCTCTCTGCCAGCATGTGTAGTGGCAACAGTAAAATTCGGAGGCGGTGGTTTTATGATATGGCCGTATTTGTCATGGAAGGTGCTTGCACCCCTTGTTGTTTTGCGTGGCACTATCACAACACAGCCCTACATTCGTGTCTTAAGCGCCTTCTTGTTTCCAACTGTTCAAGAGCAGTTCGGGGATGGCAATTACATCTTTCAACATGGAAGAGCATCTGTTCATAATGCATGGGCTGTGGCCGAGTGGTTGCATGACAGTAACGTCTTTGTGAACGACTGGCCCGCACAGAGTCCTGACCTGAACGCTACAGAACACATCTGGGATATATTGGAAAGCCAGCTTCGTGCCAGGTCTCACCGACCAACATCGATACCTCTCTTCAGTGCAGCACTCCGTATAGAATGAGCTGCCATTCCCCAACATACGATTCAGCACCTGATTGAAAGTATGGCTGCGAGAGTGGAAGATCAAGGCTAAGGGTGGACCAACACCAGACTGAATTCCAGCATTACTGATGGAGGGCTTCATTGAATTTGTAACTCATATTCAGCCAGATGTCTGGATACATTTGATCACATACTGTATACAAGAAAATTGATATCAGTAGTAGTGTATTTTACTGTGCATGCACATCTAATTAAACTTTGTGGTGGACATTGTAGGCCTGGCAGTACACACACTTATCGTTGTGTAGCGTAGAATTGTAACTTGTCTCACGCTTACCTGGTGTCTGTCGGTGTCTCTGCAATCAGGTGAGTCAACTCCACAATAGTTTGTGGGTCGTTAACTACAGCCTCAGCCCAGCCCTGCGTCGCCATCACACGGAGCATGTGGGCCTTTATGAAGGCGACGGCGGCCTGCTTCAGCCTGTTAGCGGAATGCCTAATCGCGATAACACCTGCAGCTGCCGCAGTCTCGACAGACAGCTGGGCGACCACCTGTTGCTCACAGTGCGCTTTCAGTACCGAGAGGCCGTATACGTCGGCGGCGACCAGCAGCTGTGGGGCCATGCTGGGCAGCTGGGGCACCTGCTGGGTGTAGAGGTATGCCAGCACCTGGCGCAGCACAGGACCCTCTGTGTCCGAGAGTACGAGCTGGCTGCTGCTGCCCTCTACAGTGACGCGACGGACCATGTCCGCAAACACGGGACTCCTGGCGGCTAAGACAGCCCTGTGAGCCACGAGCCGCGTGTCCCCAGCCAGCAGAGTAACCACAGCGCCTTCCCCGGCGTCCAGCAGAGCACCCAGATCCACGGCCGTGGCCTCCTCAGTCTCCTGAACTCGTCCCACTGTGAGGGATTCTGGAACACAGTTTCCCAAGGGACAGGTGGGAGTGGCTGCCAGTGCAGAGTTAATCATTTTATCAATTTAAAGGCATTTATAAAGCTGCCATCAGGATAAAATTCACACACAACATAGATTAAAGTGTGTAGATGAAGGAAATAATACTTTTAAAAATCTATTACATCTCCTCTTAAAACTTCCCTATTTGCTTGTAATAAATGCCATGGAAGGAATACAGGCCTCCTATCATTTGTCTCTTTGTACAATTACTTGCTCAAAGTATCAAAATGGAGATCTAGCACAAAACTAAGAGCATATTTTATTCAACACACAGTCCCAATTTCTGCACTTATTTAAGGAAACAATGATATTTTATGTCTGAAATCTGTACCCCTCTGCCCTTAACCGCTAGCCCAGCATGTTTCTCTCCAGGAACTGATACAGGGGATCAACCCAACTGCTGTCACAGTCTGGAATGGCTTTCTAGGAACATGATATAGAGGTGGCGAGCATAGCTTGATGGCAACTTCTCACATATTCCAACATGACAACACCCAATATTTTGTAGGGTAGTGGCATAACGGCCCCCTCCCCCCCTCCCCCAGTGGATAAAATTAAATTTTATTTGGGGTACAAACAACTGTGTCCAACTGTGTTTCGCTCACAATACTAAATTATTTCTAAAAGATCATGTTTATCATTACTATTTCACAACAATGTAATAGTTATTACATAAGTTAACATTAATTAATTTTTATTTTCAAATAATAGAAGTAATGAATGACACAATGTGGTGCATGCTACAGCTTGTCAAACGAATGTATGAACTTCATCTTCCACACATAATCCTCCTGCTGCACACAATAGTTTTCACTTTGTACCATGATGGAGAAATCGAGACATATAGATCACATATGCTTCAATATCTCATAAAAATTTCTAGCAAATGACCAGAAATTTCGTCATCACTCAGTTCATAATAGTAAATGAAAAAATATTAAACTTCAACTCAACACTTACTATGTAGTGGCTACTATTGTAGTGTAAGATGTGTACAGTACTTTATTTTTATTATTGTTTGTGGCACCTAGTCAGACACAAAGCGTTGGCAAGTTAAAATCTTTCGATTTCTGACACTGCAGTAGTAAGGAGTCCAGCAATCAAGTGATTCAGAAACAGTAAGTAGAGTGCACGAATTTTCACTTGATTGATTTTAAGTATAGGTGCAGGGTGAGGGTGACACAAGTTTCAATAGAGAGAGAAGTGGTGTAGAGGAAACAAGTTTTGTAATAAGTGCATAACTTTACTGCAGACAGGTAACTTCCATTTTTGAGTAGTCTTAGACGCAATGAGAAAGGCTACATCATTACAAATCAGAAGTACCAATTGTATAATTGACACATTAGTCTGAGGTTTAATAAAACGTCTACAAAAGCTAAGTATCATTTATCTTTCATCACTTTCAAAATAAAAATGTTCGAAGGAAATATTCTTCTTAGTGGAGTTTAGTTAATTGCTAAAGATGATGACTTAGTGTGTGTGTTTGGGTGGGTAGGGGGGTGGGGTGGGGGAGGTGGAGCTCTAGCTAGTGTCTGTTTGCACTCTGGGATAATGGTCTCAGAAAGGTTGGGTGCCATTACTGTAGGGGGATATGTCAGGGCCAGTCATAGACAATATGCCATATTTTCAACACACATTTTTTCCATCATTTGATAATTGATGACACCCTACCAAATTGTTGCAGATGGTACTGATAACTGACCTTAGTTGGTGTAAGTTCTTCATTACAAGCTGCTATTAGCGCTGAAAATAGTCACAGTTCCAGTTACTACGTTAGACGGTCAGGTTGATCCTTTAAATGACATTTTAAATTACTATTATTTATTGCACTTATTTTCTATCAGCTAGCTCCAAAAATCCGAGAAACAAGAAAGCCCTGGGAAAGACAACATTCTAGCTGAATATGTCGAACATAGAAGAATTGGAATTAGAAATCTGTTAAATACTCCCTAGCGTAACATATAGACAAAGGGGAATTTGCCCTCAGATTCTAGAAAAACATTATACGATATTTGTCCTTAAAGGAGGAATGTCTTAAAAAACGAAAATTACCGAAGTCTTAGCTTAGTTGTGAATGCCTTATCAAATAAAAGCTTCCACTGTCTTCGAACAATTGACACAGGATTATCAGAAAGTCTGTTTGGATTCAGGAAAAAGCGAAGAATCCAAGAAGGAGTAATATCATTAAACTTAATTTGAAATTGTAAATACATAGCTTTGGTAGGTATATAGGAAACGTCTCATGATGTAAAATGGCCAAATAAAGTTTGAGGTACAGGAGAGAGTAGGAATATGCATAGAGAAATGTTATGTGGAAGCTGTATTATAAAAGAGAAGACTTCCATTGGAGTGCACTCTACACAGGTTCTACGCATGTTCACAAATGAGTCCGGTAGGGTGGTGTGCTATAAACAATTACCTTTAATCTATTCAACGAACAGGTACTTGGGAGGGGGAGAAGTGTTACATGTAGTAATGCAGGAGAATAGAGCAGGTATGCATGGCATAGCTGTTTTATCTGAAAGTGAATACAATCTAGTCCCATGCTAGTGGCCTCTGTCTGCATCATAACCAGAATTGTCCAAAAAGTGCACCTCCAGGGTGAATTTGGATAATCCATGAGTGGACATTGCACACCACACAGTCTCCCATTGAGGGTGAAGTGACATCTCGATCGCCAAATATTGACTCTCAGCCCCCAACCGTGCCAATTTCACTTACTAACGAATTCATACAAATAAAAGTGGCGGACAACAACATGAGGTGTGCGATGGGCATTCTAATTCCCATCGTGTCCCGCGCATGTGGCATTGGACTGGGTGAAGAAGACCCATTGAGTTCCCTTCACGGTCTCCAGATCTAACACCTACGGACTTTTACTTGTGGGGAACTGGAGGAACTTCGCACACTGGAGGAAATTCGCCAGGAGATAACAGCGACATGTGCAGCGATCTACACTGTAACAGTGACTGACACAGTTGCGGCGAGCCGGAAGCTGTAGCCAAGCGGTTCTAGGCCCTTCAGTCCGGAATCGCGCTCATGCTACAGTCGCAGGTTCGAATCCTGCCTCTGGTATGGATGTGTGGGATGTCCTTAGGTTAGTTAGGTTTAAGTAGTTCTAAGGGAGTAATGCCATCAGATGTTAAGTACCATAGTGCTTAGAGAATTTTAACGACCGCTCGTCATTCTGCTATGTGTATAGCCGCCGACTGTAAACATTTTAACACTTAAAGTAACCCTATGCTGAGCTGAAAGTTGTACAACATATGTGATGAATTATTAGTTGTAAAATAAACACATAAGTAATAGTTTTCGTTCCTTATGGTGTGCATACATTTTTCTGGCTGACTGTATACAAAGAAGAAGAAAAAAAAGTTAATTAGTTACAAAGTTCGGCGAGTTACAATTTATTCAAAATGTAAACGTCACTACATATATTCGGATTAAGGTTATGACATCTTCGATGTGCCTGCCGTCATAGGCGATGAGGTGGCGCAGATGAATAGCGAAATTCTGCGTGACCCGCTGAAGTGTCGGAAAATCGATGCTGGCGATGACCTCCTGAATGTCTGTTTTCAGCTCAGCAACAGTCTCTGGGCTATTGCTGTACACCTTGACCTTAATATAGCCCCACCGAAAGAAGTCGATGTATTCAGATCCAGAGAACATGGAGGCCAATCGAGGCCCATGCCTGTGCCTCCTGGGTAACTTTGGATAATCGTGATATCATCTTCCAAAACTTTTATGAACCATTCGGTAGTCACCAAAAGAATATTGCACTGATTATTCCGTGACTGGAGACTGCACACCACACAGTCACCCGTTAAGGGTGCAGAGACTTCTCGATCACCGAATGCGCAGTCTTAGTCCACCACAGGTGCCAATTTCGCTTAGGGGCGAAACGAAACCATATTCACATCAAAGTCCTGTTCGTCAATTCTGGAGACAAGAGTGTAGGCGAAACAAAACTGCTGTTCCATGGCCCTCGGGCTTAATGGCTGAGGAGTTTGAATTTTGTATGGGAAAAGATGCAGGTCTTCAACAACTATAAGTCACAGAGCCTCCCAGTTGATTCCCAGCTGCTGTGCAGCTCGTCTGATAGATTTCCTGCGGCTGGTTTGAAACACAGCGCTTGTCATCTTGATGTTTTCAGGCGTTTCCATCCGTTTTGGTCCACCGACATTGCGAACACTGTCAGCACGAAAGCTACCCGTTCTCTTAAGCTTGCGAATCATATTCTTGATTTTTAGCACACACGGACCGGTTGTCTTCACCTTGATCTCGGTCGCACCACTTCCTTTGAGCCGCATTTGGGCTGTTATTGCTCGTGTAGTAGGCCTTCACAAGTGGTATATGTTCAGGTACGCTGTACCGTGACGTTTTCTCGTGCACATAGCCGACAACAACAAGGCGCACGTGCATACGCAAACTAATTCCCATCATCCCCCGCAGCCAACGGTGCAATTTGAACGTCATAAAGCAAACCGTTCAGAAGCTATGACGATTTCATTTCATGTAGGTCAATAATTGTCACCCTCAAACTTCCTGGCAGAATAAAACTGTGTGCCGGATCGAGACTCGAACTCAGGACCTTTGCCTTTTGCGGGCAACTGCTCTGTCGACTGGGCTACCCAACCACGACTCACGTCCCGTCCTCTGGGCTTCAGTTCTGCCAGTACCTCGTCTCCTACCTTCCAAACTTCACTAGCACTCCTGCTAGGAAGTTTCATATCAGCGTACACTCCGCTACAGAGTGAAAATTTCAGTGTGCAAACATTCCCCCAGTCTGTGTCTACGCTATGTCACCGCAATATCCTTTCTTTTTTGGAGTGCTAGCCTTGCAAGATTCGCAGAAGAGCTTATGTTAAGTTTGGAAGGTAGGAGACGAGGTACTGGTAGAGCTGAAGCCCAGAGGAGGGGACGTGAGTCCTGCTTGGGTAGCTCAGATGGTAGAGCACTTGCCCTCAAAAGGCAAAAGTCTTCAGTTCTTGTCTCGGTCCGGTACACCCTTTTAATATGCCAGGAAGTTTGATATCAGCGCACACTCTGCTGTAGTGTGAAAATTTCAATCTCGAATTGTCCCCCTGTATGAATAACTTTCCTTCCTGATTTCTATCGTAAACATGTTGTTGTTGTTGTTGTTGCTGTGGTCTTCAGTTCAGAGACTGGTTTGATGCTGCTTTATCCTATGTAAGTTCCTTCATCTCAAAGTACCTACGGCGCTCTACTTGATGTATTCATATCTTGGTCTCCCTCCACGCTGCTCTCTAATACTGCACTGGTGATACCTTGATGCCTCAAAAAAAAAAAAAAAAAAAAAGGCAGACCAACAGATCCCTTCTTCTAATCAATTTGTGCCACAAATTTCTCTTCTCCCCAATTCTATTCAGTACCTCCAGATTAGTTACGAGGTATACCCATTTAATCTTCAGCATCCTCCTGTCGTTTGATGCTGATGGAATTAGATTAGGAAATGAGGCACTTAAAGTAGTAAAGGAGTTTTGCTATTTGGGGAGCAAAATAACTGATGATGGTCGAAGTAGAGAGGATATAAAATGTAGGCTGGCAATGGCAAGGAAAGCGTCTCTGAAGAAGAGAAATTTGTTAACATCCAGTATTGATTTAAGTGTCAGGAAGTCATTTCTGAAAGTATTCGTATGGAGTGTAGCCATGTATGGAAGTGAAACATGGACGATAAATAGTTTGGACAAGAAGAGAATAGAAGCTTTCGAAATGTGGTGCTACAGAAGAATGCTGAAGATTAGATGGGTAGATCACATAACTAATGAGGAAGTATTGAATAGGATTGGGGAGAAGAGAAGTTTGTGGCACAACTTGACCAGAAGAAGGGTTCGGTTGGTAGGACATGTCCTGAGGCATCAAGGGATCACCAATTTAGTATTGGAGGGCAGTGTGGAGGGTAAAAATCGTAGAGGGAGACCAAGAGATGAATACACTAAGCAGATTCAGAAGGATGTAGGTTGCAGTAGGTACTGGGAGATGAAAAAGCTTGCACAGGATAGAGTAGCACGGAGAGCTGCATCAAACCAGTTCAGGACTGAAGACCACAACAACAACAATCCTCCTGTAGCACCACATTTCGAAAGATTCTATTATCTTCTTGTATAAACTATTTATCGTCCATGATTCACATCCATGCATAGCTACACTCCATGAAAATACTTTCAGAAACGACTTCCTGAGATTTAAAATTATACTTGATGTTAACAAATTTCTCTTCTTTTGAAACGCTTTGGCAGTCTACATTTCACATCCTCTCTACTTCCACCATCATCAGTTAATTTGCTCCCCAAATAGCAAAAGTCATCTACTACTTTAAGTGCCTCGTTTGCTAATCTAATCCCCTCAGCCTCACCTGATTTAATTCGACTACTTCCCATTATCATCGTTTCGCTTTTGTTTAAGTTCATCTTTTATCCTCCTTTGAAGACACTGTCCGTTCCATTCGACTGCTCTTCCAGGTCCTTTGCTCTCTCTGAGGGAATTCCAATGTCATTGGCAAACCTCAGAGCTTTTATTTCTTCTTCGGATTTAAATTCCTACTCTGATCTTTTCTTTTGTTTTCTTTACTGCTTGCTCAGTACATAGACTGAATGATGTTGGGGATGGGCTACAACCATGTCTCACTCCATTATCAACCAATGTTTTCCTTTCATGCCCCTCGGCTGTTATAACTGCCATCTGGTTTCCGTACAAATTGTAAATAGCCATTCACTAGTTGTATTTCACTCCTGTCGCCTTCAGAATTTGAAAGAGAGTATTCCAGTCAACATTGTCAGAAGCTTTCTCTAAGTCTACAAATGCTAGAAACGTAGGCTTGCCTTTCCTTAATAAACCAAATAATCGTAAACATACGCCAGTGCATTGCTCTTACGTCTTTCACCTCGGGCAAATACATTTTTTTCAGCTTTGGAAGACAAGAGTCAATTATGAATGAAAAACGAGCGCAGTACTGTTATGTCGTCCATCAGTCCCTCCCGATGGGGATCGCACACCGCACAGCAATACTGCAGAATAGGACGGACAAGCCTGGTGTAAGCAGTCTCTTTAGTAAAGCTGTTGCAGCTTTTAAGCGATCTGCCAATGAACTGCAGTCTTTGGTTTGCTCTAAGCAAAAAATTATCTATGTGATCGTTCCAATTTAGGTTATTTGTAATTGTAATCCCCAAGTATTTAGTTGGATTTACAGCCTTAATATTAAGTGTGACTTATCGCGTAATCAAAATTTCTTTGGATTTCTTTTAGCACTCATGTGAATAACTTCACTCTTTTCTTTATTCAGCTTCAATTGCCACTTTTCGCACCATACAGATATCTTATCTAAATCATTTTGCTGTTCGTTTTGGTCATCTGATGACTTAACAAGACGGTAAATAACAGCATCATTTGCAAACAATCTGAGAGGGCCACTCAGGTTGTCTCCTATGTCGTTAATATTGTTCAGGAACAACGGAGGGAAAAATTAGGAAATTTGTGATAAGGTCTTATGGGACCAAACTGCTGAGGTCATCCGTCCCTAAGCTTACACGCTATTTAATCTAACATAAAGTAACTTACACTAAGGACGACACACGGACCCATGCCCGATGGAGGACTCGAACCTCCGACGGGGGGAGTCACACGGAGCGTGACAAGACGCCCAAGATCGCGCGGCTACCCCGCTCGGACACAACAGGTGGCCCATAACACTTCCTTGGGGAACGCAGGACATTGCTTCTGTTTCACTCGATGACCTTCCGTATATTACTACGGACTGTGATCTTACTGAGAGGAAATCGCGAAGCCAGTCGCACAACTGAGGCGATTTTCCATATTCATGCAGTTTGGTTAGAAGACGCATGTCAGGAACGGTGTCGAAAGTCTTCTGGAAATCTAAAAATATGGAATCAGTTTCACATCCCCGGTCGAGAGCACTCATTACTTCATGAGTATAAAGAGGTAGTTGTGTTTCACAACAACGATGTGTTTTGCATCCGTGATGTCTATGTGTCAATAAATCGTTTTCTTCGAGATAATTCATAACGTTCGAACACAGTATATGTTCCAAAACCCTACTGCAAATCGACGTTAGTGCTGTGGGTCTGTAATTCAGTGGATTACTCCTACTTTCCTTTTTGGGTATTGGTAAGACTTGAGCAACTTTCCAGTATTTAGGTACGGAACTTTCTGTGAGCAGGCGGTTGTATATAATTCCTAAATATGGAGCTATAGGATCAGCATAATCGGAAGGGAACTTGAGTGGGGTACAATCTGGACCGGAAGCCTTGCCTTTATTAAGTGATTTAACCTGCTTTCCTACACCGTGGATGTCTCTACTTCTATGTTTCTCATCTAGTCAGTTGTTCTTTATCGGAATTCAGAAATATTTACTTCGTCTTCTTTGGTGAATTAGTTTCGGAAAACGTGTTTAATAACTCTGCTTTAGTGGCACTGTCATCAATGACTTCACCGTTGTTAATCGTGCAGTGGAGGTATTGATAGCGTCTCGCCCCTGGCGTGCTTTATGTATGACCTGTCGCTGTCCTTGATCACTGTCAACTGTCTTCAGTGCGTGATTGGCCGCAGACACGCACTGCCGCAGGAGGAACACCTGTTTCTGGAGCTGAGCTGTGCGCCAAGTCTAAGACCATGGAAAGGGGTTGCTTGGACGAAAAAGGCTCCCTCGTCTGCCTCTCGCTAAAGGGTTAATAAAGGTGGCGTTTGGACATTTAAGCTGCTGATTCACAGCAGCTTACACCTCGGCACTTCCGAGGTGAACACGTGTACAGAATCCCTGCATACTTACACATATGGAACTTTTGTGCATTGTGGTTGGCTTTTTCTTTCACACATTTGCAACCACTCGGACAACGTTTATATATTGGCTTTGGCAAGTATTTCGGTGGTTATGTCACTTTGTACGTATATCCACACACAACTTACAGTGCTTATTCATTAAATGCTGTCGTCGTATGTCTCCCTGTGGCGGCCGCCACGCCTACAGGAGAGATGACAGGCTGTTCCCTGCCGAGGACAGATAGCTGTACCTCACCGTGGTCGTCGTATTCCGCGCCAAGACAACTTGGTGGCCAAGGAATCAGGGTTGGAAAGATGTTTTGCTCTAAATGCAAGTCCGTCTGGAGACTACACACCCAGTTCCTCGATGCTCAAAAACTCCATGATGCTTTCACAACAATTCTCCTACTTTCGTTTCTGCCCCTGTGTGGTCAACAGGGAACAGGCGATTGCTCCAGTGTTTTTCTTTCGTCCGTGAACATTATACTGTTGTGTGCATTTTGTTAATACTCTACGGTTTATCTATAATATCTGGTCTCATTCCTGAATAACGAAGGACGTCTCTCCTGTATGCATATTACATCTGTTTTTTATCAGATTTTTCTGACACAAAAATTAAACATATTTGAGACACAAAATAAAATTTAATAAGATTAACTTAAATTGTATAGGCACTTAAGGTTTTTGCAACCATATACACTTCTTTCAGTTCTTTTTTATATATCTTGTGTACTTCACCGTCATAATTGTACGAAAAAATGGACTACGCCTGTCACTATAGATTTTCATTTTGCCTCTACGCATCCACCCTTCAATACCTGATCTGCTGCCCATAGAAAAGTACACTTTCAATGGCTTGCTTGTGCCATGTGTACTTGCAAGTAATAACCCATCTAAAACGTACGACCACTAACAGCCATAATTATTAGTCTGCAAATAGCGCAAGTACTGATATAATATTGTTTAGTACACTGTTCTCAGTCACCTGTAGAAATATCTCCAGTTATACCCATTACACCATGTATGTCTACATGTAGGAAGGTTAACGATCTGCAAGTATAACTAATTACCCACAGTAAGCATTTGAATGTTATATACACTGAAGAACCAAAGAAATTTCGTGTAGGGCCCCGTGAGCATGCAGAAGTGCTGCAACACGACGTGGTATGGACACAACTACTGTCTGAAGTAGTGCTGGAGGGAACTGACACTATGAATCCTGCAGGGCTGTACATAAATCCGCAGGAGTACGAAGGGGTGGAGATTTCTTCTGAGCAGCACGTTGCAAGGATCTCACTTATGCTCAATAATGTTCATTTCTGGGGAGTGTGGTGACCAGTGGAAGTGTTTAAACTCAGAAGAGTGTTCCTGGAGCCACTCTATAGCAATTCTGGACACTGGGGAGTCGTATTGTCCTTCTGGAATTGCCCAAATCCGTTGGAATGTACAATGGACATGAATGGATGCAGGTGATCAGACAGGAAGCTTATGTACGTGTCACCTGTCGAGAGTCGTGTCCAAATGTATCAGGGCAGTAGAGAACCAAGGCTGCTGTGGCCACACTATCCATTGTGCCAGATGTATTGAGGATGGCGGCCATGACGTCATCCAAGATGGCGGCCTGTAGACTTGGCAACAGCGCATGACATCATCCAAGATGGCGGATTTTGGTGGGAAGTTTGAAGTTTGGCAGGACGATAGGTCAATTTGGCTACCTCCACTAACCTAACCCTCCAGAAAAAAAATTGGCACGAAATTCAAATACCAGCAGGATAATGCGTCTACCAGGAAAAATGGCGGGAAAAAGGAACTTCTCTTTATTATTTAACCACTTTCAAGCATGTGTGTTGTGCCACAAGCTCTGGTATAGATGATATCGTTGCCACCTGAGAGCGCCATGATGACATTATCCAAGATGGCGGATTTTGGCGGGAAGAAGTTCAATTGGGCTACCTCCACTAACCCAACCACCCCTCCCCCATGAAATGGCGGGAAGCTCAAATTCCAACATGATAATGCGTCACATCTATTAAAATGGTGGGAAAAATGTACTTGTCTTTATTATTTAACCAGTTTCAAACAAGTGCGTGTGCCAATGAGTCTGGACTCCAACTGACTTAGTTCATATCGTCGCCACCGTGACGTCATCCAAGATGGCGACTGTGATGTCAATCAAGATGGCTGGACCCAGAATACCCACCATATGGTGTAGGATTGTACACTTGGCCTGCCTCCACTAACCTAAACCCCTCCTCAATGGAGATTGAAACACCCATGATTAAAATTCCTTATTGGATTTTGTGTAATTTACCGAAGCCGCCAAACAGTTAATTATTACGATTATATGGCCGTGTGCTTAATGGAAGAAAGGCTATTGGTTTTTCTGTTGGTTTCGGGGTTATTTCAACTGAGTGCAGCTCTTCTGAGATTGAATAGTGGAAATGATAGAAAGTTTGTCTATTATTAAGGACCACAAAGGTTGTGATGTACAAACTGATATATATATTTCGTACTAACACACAAATGCTGAGGCAGTTGTTACCTTCGCCTTACACATCTAATCACAGTTACATCTTTTTATTGGTTGTTGATTTTCAGTACTTTGTCACACGCAATGCTGATGGTTAAGATTCACAACAATCCTCAGTGCAATCCATGGTTGTTGCTGGCCGACGCAGTTGACGCGAAACACATAATCCGGCACTTGTCACTTTCTGTTTCATATCACTCGCAAATCGGTATTAGTGAGGGTCAACCCCACGACGATCAGGGGGACGTGCTCACTCGTCATATTCTGGTGAATTTTACTCGACCACCATTCTTGCTCTTCTTTTCAGCACCACTTCTAACTCGATATTCTCCAGTACTACTCCGCACTCGACACTAGTCTCACTGCCTACTGCAGCGCTTGACAATCGACTCCTGTCTACTATCAACCTGGGCGTCGGATACTAGCATCAATGTTCGTGGGATCACGGATCCCTTGCTTCCGCGCCCAAAAACTTTCTTTGTAGCCACAGGGGAAAAAGAATAATAGGAAAAATTATCACATAGCATATAAATGAAAATGAGGAACATTTAAGTTGTGGTTCAAACACTGAAAATTACATCATATCACAATTAATACCCTATTGACTCCAGTAGCAAACTGCCCCTACAGAAACATTATACAACATCAATATATCTTAATTAACATAGCATGGTAAATATTTTTAGAAAACTTTGTCTTACATTCAATTACCAAAAATCTTCATTTTCAAAGGTTTGTCTGGGCCATTAACTACATATTTGTTACTGGCTAATCTCTTATAACTAGCTACAGCAAAGACAAGAAAACAAACTGGTTGAATGCCAGGTACCCCTTTGGTACGCCGTCCTTTTTAGTGGGGTTCCTGCCGTCCATACTACTATCACTCTAACTTATAACTCACTTGGGCAACACACATCAAACTTAGGGAAGAAATTCACAACTTATTCATTTGAGTCTTTAACACAAGCAAAATTGAATATCAAAACAAAATATAGCATTTACACCTTGATGTATGGAATTATTTTACAATTCCTCATACCACTACAGATTCAATAATATTAAATGCTCCATTATACCACTAAATATGTCTTACATAACTATTTGCGTCGCCATAACTAATGTGGCCACCCAATGAAACATTTTTAATTACAGATCATTTCATTACTGCCATATGTGAATTGTTATCACTAAAGCTTACATGAAAGGTACAATATTTCCTATTATATTGACATTAATTCAAATCTGCTATATGGATATTTATTATTCATTACACAGTGCCAGAATTCTGCTTCTAAAGCTTGACCTAAGCACAACCATAATTGACTCTGATAGCTAATTGGATACATGAATTAATCATCACTCATGAGTTACACTTTCTGTTTTATCAGCACACTTTAGATCAACATATATACCTACAAGTAACTTGCAAACTGATGTTGCTCATGTGCTAAATGACATACTTCAATACTTCAAACATCTCATACTCAATACACTTCATTACACATAACTCCCTCAACTTAATAGCAACTTCAACTGCAAATAAATATGTATCTTCAACCTACATCAATCCTCCATATACTTCAATACTTCAAACATCTCATACTCAATACACTTCATTACACACAACTCCCTCAAATTCACAGCAACTTCAACTGCAAACAAATATATATCTTCGACCTGCATCAATCCTCCATATTCGCTGCAATAACTGCATAAAAATACTACTCCAGACTCCTTAGTCTCTCTGTACATAATATTTCACATCATTTATTCGAACAACTATCTCCTCATGTATTTGTTTCTTTATATGTTCATCTACTTACAAGCTGATTCATTACTTCAATTCTCTTACAATTGCTTGACCTTTTCATGCCGCATAAAACAACTCTGTAAGATTACACAAACTCTTGTTTGACTAATTAGCTTCCCACCACATTTTATAAACATTAGCTTTCTGATCTAGTTCTCATTTTATTACTTCTGGAACTAATAATTTTGCAATGTACTGACACTAAGTTGATTTTTTACTTATTGATTCTTTGACATCTCATACTCTGCATCAACAGTAACTACTTATCCTTATTTTAAGTCAACTATAAATCTGCTACATGGTTCCTCACTGAATTACTTGGATGACCACTACCAATCCCAACTATTACACACTAACTTTCTTAACCTAAGGATAGAGAAAGACGGTAGAGAAGTGAAACTTGAAATGAGAAATAAAGTCTCACCCAGCTGGGAGTGTACCAGTCGCCACTTGTTACACCAGCAAAGGAGTTGCTGGCTCCCTACACCTTAACTACTTGTCCATATATGAGTGAACTATAAATTTGCTATATGGTTGCTGACTGTATTATTTGGATGACCACTGCCTATTCTAAGTACTATACCTTAACTTTCTTAATCTAGCGATAGAGAAAGATGGTAGAGAAGTGAAACTTGAAATGAGAAATGTAGTCTCACCCGGCTGGGAGTGTACCAATCGCCACTTGGTATACCAGCAAAAGAGTTGCTGGTTCCCTATACCTAACTTTCTTCAATTCGTACCTCATGATCCCTTCGTCTATCTTCTTCCCTCTCATAATTCCTGTCATTGTCATCATCATCTCTCCCATGATTGTGGTAAAACTGTCGACCATTGCCATGGTTCGTATGTCCATTACCTCCACCTCTACCTCCGTAATTCGGTGGGCCATTAAGTTGATTTTGATGGTAATTATTTCCACCTTGGTTCTGATCACATATCTGATTGTTTTCCTGTGCACGAATAGTTTCTAATTGCTCCAATACTTCCATTAAAGTATCTTTATCTTTAATCAGGCTTCCAGATAAGTTTTCTTGCATCCTACGACTTAACCTCCTTTTAATTGCTGATATCATTATGTCATCATTCAATGGCTGCTCCAATGTTTCATTCAACTCCCATAGATGCTCAGCAAATTCTCTCAAGGTACTTCTCCAAATATTAAGGGACTTGCAATGCAGTAAATCTTCAAGTGTCGCACATTGGTGACTTTTGGACCAGTATTTCTTTAAAAATTCTTCCTGAAATTGACTGTAGCTGGTAGCTTCTTCTTTCTTCCTAACTCCCCAGGCCTATTGCGAACTGAATTTTATCTGAATCTCGTAAGTGTGCTGGGAAAACTCCTCGTAACCACTTAGTAAATATCATTGGATGTAATGCCCCTTTGGGTTTATATTTTTGCCCCATGTTGGTCTGGGTATACCTATTATCAGCATTTACTAATGTAACGAAGTTGCCCTCTCCTATTGTTTAGGTGACACTATTTATCTTCCCATCAATCTCTTCGGGTTTAGTTTCTAGCTGTTGGACTCCCTCCTGCAGCTGTTTGATCTCATTTGTGACTACATGCTCCACAGCCTCCTCCCATTTCACTTGCCAATTTCCCAATTTACCAATATTCACTTGGCACTGCTGTTGAATTTGTATCACATTATCAATCCGTTGGTTCTGGTATGCTTCCATTTCTCGCATTCTCCCTTCCAATTCAGTTTCGACATCCTTCACATCTCCCTCAGCTTTTCCGATTATCTCTTCTCTCATATCGTTCATCTCTTCTCGGAGTTGATCTACCTTCACCTGTAGCTTGTCATCTCTCTCCTGAAGAGTTATCATCTGTTCCTGGAATTGCTGCAGTCGCTTCCTTAAGTTTTCCTGGTTTTCTTGGGACATCTCCGCTATAATTTTCTTGATTTCTTTGTTCTCTTTCTTAATTTCTTCATTTCCTTTGGACATTTCTTCAATACGTTTGTTGGTTTCTTCACTTCCTTTGGACATCCCTTCTATTCGCTTGTTGATTTGTTGGAGCATCTCTCTCATATGCTTGTCGATTCCTTGGAGCACCTTAAGTATTACTTACTGCGATAGTCCATCCTCAAGACTCAGTTCCTTTCTAATTGTTTTTACCGATGTCTCAGGGTAACCAATTGAATGACCCAATGGGCTGTCCATTGACATTCCACTGCTACCAATTCCTGACTCATCCTTGTCCTCCTGCCCTATCTCCATTTTTCTAACTACCGCCTCCACAACCTTTTCCTTCAATTCAGGATCCATTCTAACTATTCACTATGAACAGACAAGAAAGAGAAATAAAATAAAATTAAAATAACCTCCAAGTAACCCAAACACTTACTAATTAGCTAATAACGAAATAATCCTTCAATGTATTAGGTTAACGCAGACTGACAAAATTGACCTCTCCATTGAACACCATAAATTACAGAAGCCTATCCACATCAAACATCAATGACTGCATTTATACACAAAATCTCGAAGTAAGAAACACACAACTTAGAAGACATATAAATACGTAGTTTACAATAAATAATGCAAATGAGGCACAATTCTGCGCTGTACAGCATGAACACAAACGCATATTAGCATACCAGGCTTCAGTGAAAATTTGCAAAAAAATGTTAAAAAATATTGTTCTTATAATTTCTGCAATTGTCAAATTTAATTTGAAGTTCCTTCCGCGCTCTGAAGATAGTGCAATATTAATTAGTCTCGCGCCAGCATCTCGTCCTCACTCACACCTCGACGCTCGTTGAAGTCGCGATGTCTTGACGTTTGAAGTCGCGCTACTAGTCGTGTTGGCGTTGGCTCCTCTGGAGCGGCGGCTGTCAGGCGAAGCGTCGCTGTAGCTGGTGTGGTGCCGTGTGCAAAGCGAAGCTCGCGGCGAATCGCGCTGACGCAGTCTCGTAGTTCGGTGGTTGGCGACAGGATGGAGCTGTTGTCACGTATTTCGTTCATCGGCGGGTAGGTGGCGCAGGCGTCGTATACTTCCGGGGTACGCCACTAGATGTCGAACTCCACGTCGTCGTTGTTTCTACTTCAGCCACTTGGCTCCGCCGTAGTCACTGGTCAGTGTGATACATCTCTGCTGTCTAAATCCTTGATGTTGAGGCGTGTGGAATCTCTTCACTGCTTCAGATGCTTTCGTTAGCCGCTCCCACTCTGGGTGACGTCATCCAACAATTACGCCAAAAACAACACTCGCGAATGCGGTAACAGTTTATGGGTCCACATCAAATTGAGCGATTTACCCCGATCAAAAAACAATTTCGGATATAAAGTCACTTGAATACGTGTTCCTGATACTTTTGTAAAGGAATTTTGGCTGGTTCACTCGCTATTATGCACAAACGCGCCATTTCTTAGAGTATAAATTTTATAGTAATTCACGCAGGTTTTCGTGTCCATACTTCAATACATTATTAATTAACACTTCTCACTTCAACTCGTAAAAATAAACTGTTTACTGTTTCTCAGTCACTTTTGCACTGTATTGTCTAAATAATGTGCTTTGTTTCCGCGATTTCTAATTTCACCATAAATACGTTACATTACACTGTTTCTAGTTGGAATACTATAATTTTTGTCACGTTAACGACAATACCGAATTATTCTTGCACTAAAATCGTCCGATAATTGCAAATGTCTTTCCACTGAAACCAAAAATGGTGCTTAATAAATCATTGTTTGGATCCGAAGATTGCAACTGTCCTTTTCACGGG
Organism: Schistocerca piceifrons; assembly: GCF_021461385.2. Taxonomy (NCBI): domain Eukaryota; kingdom Metazoa; phylum Arthropoda; class Insecta; order Orthoptera; family Acrididae; genus Schistocerca; species Schistocerca piceifrons. The sequence goes on from NC_060148.1 coordinate 106,435,766, forward strand.
AGCCAAGATGAAACACCCCCGATTAAAATTCCTTATTGGATTTTGTGTAATTTACCAAAGCCGCCAAACAGTTAATTATTACAATTATATGACCGTGTGCTTAATGGAAGAAAGGCTATCGGTTTTCTGTTGGTTTCGGGGGTATTTCAACCGAGTGCGGCTGTTCTGAGATTGAATAGTGGAAATGATAGAAAGTTTGTCTATTATTAAGGACCACAAAGGTTGCGATGTACAAACTGATATATATATTTCCTACTAACACACAAATGCTGAGGCAGTTGCTACCTTCGCCTTACACGTCTAATCACAGTTATATCTTTTTATTGGTTGTTATTTTCAGTACTTTGTCACACGCAATGCTGATGGTTAACATTCACAACAATCCTCAGTGCAATCCATGGTTGTTGCTGGCCAACGTGGTTGACGCGAAACATGTAATTCGGCACTTGTCACTTTCTGTTCCATATCACTCGCGAACCGGTGTTAGTGAGGGTCAACCCCACAACGATCAGGGGGATGTGCTCACTCGTCATACTCCGGTGAATTTTACTCGACCACCATTCTTGCCCGGCATTCCAGCGCCACTTCTCACTCGATATTCTCCAGTACTACTCTGCACTCGACACTAGTCTCACTGCCTCCTGCAGCGCTTGACAATCGACTCCTGTCTACTATCAACCTGGGCGTCGGATACTAGCATCAAGTTCGTGGGATCACGGATCCCTTACAACATATCACAGTGACTGAACAGTCGACAGTAGTTTTGTTGCTAAATGTGATGTTTGGCCACTATCGAAAGGAGTTGCTGCAGTTCCAGATGATGCAGCTGCAAGGGTACGACTTTATTCCGTCCATATGTTTTTCAAAATAAATGAAATGGCAACGTTCTGATTTTACCTCCTGGGGCATGTAGGATATACTATCAATGACATTGACTTGTAATTGTATGCATGGTTCTGTCATAGCCTATACGTTGTTCTGGAACCAATCCCAGAACATTCATTTCAACAAATGTGCTAATTAGTCAACGTCATATTATTGTGAACGAAACCGTTGTTTGAGGCTGGATTTGCGGCAGCAATTCCCAAGAGTTTGTTAGGGACTGATAAGCATATGTCGTCCATCGAAACCAATACCTCATTATAGAGGTTTGGCGTGAATCGAATGTTCGGATTTTGATTATTAGAATGCATGGATGTTAACCCTTGGAAGCGATATTTTATCGAACATAACTATAATCGTGGGTCAAAATGGACCCTTAAATAAAAATTCAACATAATCCTCATATAAGATATAATTCATATGAAAATACATAATGATTGTATTAAAATAAATTTTATTTCAAATATAAATAAACTTTTATTGAGTAAAAATTTTACAGTGTATTATTTGTCTAGCTTTAAGACCTATGTTTCATGTTTTATGAGTTTTTTAGTATGTTACTTTGGAATGCTATATGATAACAAAAAAGGCTTATGTCAAAAAACCTAGATACACTATGGGGTTTCTCATAACATTCCCTTAACATAAATAACGACTCTACATGCCATCAGTCAGAAACAAATATAATGAAAACGAAACATGGAACTGTCCAAATGTTATCTATATCAGTACATGAACGAAGAATGACACTTGGTACACAACACTTCTTTTCCTGCATGCCATTTACAGATGAATTTAAAACATGTGTCACAGTTTTGTCATTGTTTGCTGTCAGTTTTATGACCACATAAATAATATTTTCCTCTTTTTCGTGAACCACATAGATAAAAGCATTGTATAAACAATATGTTTTAGCATCGCAAAGGCACTTAATCTTGATGCCATATTTAGCTTGATGCCACATTTAGCAGACTTCGAGCTCATATAAACCCTGAAAAAACATTTCCCTCTAAAAGAGCAAAACAGTTCATCAACTGTCAAATACTCTGAGCAGCTATTTTTTTTTTTTTTTTGACAGTTCTGAATGAAATTTCTAAATATTTCGGAGTGAGAGTAGCCCTTTCATTAGTTCTTCTTCCTTCCCTAGAATTCATATATTGAAATCTGAAAGCAGATAACAGGAACATAAATCGCTTCATTGACATCGTTATTCTGAATATATCTCGGCTTATTCTAGCAGTTGCCCATAAACCCTGTATGTCTTCATGGCCAGATTTCAATACACCTGATAACAGTAACAACCCAAAGAACGCTTTCATTTCCATAACACTCACATGGTTAGTGGAAGCAGCATTAGTTTAATACTTTTCTGAATATTCTGTTATTTTCTGATTAGTGTGAGTGCAAATATGTGCGATCATTTCATCTGATATCAGCAACTGCCGTGATTGAATTTGTGACATGATGCATTTTTCAGGAACTGTATCAATGAGACCAGGCAGGTGTGATGATGATGTGGCCTCTGCTCTGGACCTAGCTGGTGGATGGGTAGACCACTTGAACTACTTGAGAGCCGGCTAACACTCTCTACTGAATCAGCAGACTATGAATTACTTGAATGAGAAGCAATTTCTTGCTGTGTATTTTCATCGCCACTTATGTCATCGTCACTTATGTTCTCTTAATCTCAAGGTTCAAAATCGCTTAAAGATTCTGTATCTGAATATTTTTCGTCTAATAACAGTTCACAGATTTCTTTTTCGGTGAGACTCTGCTGCATTCTGGGAACAAAGTGCCTCAAACCCACAAAATAATCCAATATACACTGACTAAAAGAAGCCCTTATCTGCAATCGTGGGTCACATTGGACTTTCAGTAAATTTCAAGTAGCGAGCTCCCTGTTCCTGGTGCACCTCACAATGTACTGAGACAGGAACGTACCTACAGCTTTTGCATGGGTGGGGAGGGGGGGGGGCATAACACTATCATTTTGGAAGGTAAACCTGTCTTCGCCCCCACCACATAAAAAAGATTTTACTATTAACGCCAATAGTCAATCAAGCAGAAATTTAAAAACCCATAAATACGTTAGCATCCATATTACATGTGGGTATAACTGTAGAGAAACATTAATTTATGTAAGCGTCTTTAAATAAAACATATATATTGTAGCTGTTGAGGTATTTATTTATGAAAAAGCAACTAATTCTAAGCTAACATTGGAGGTAATTATATATTTTTGAATATCATTATTAATCATTTATATTAAGCAATAATATTATTATATTAGTCTTTGTATTTAAATTGTGACACTTTGGCATTTTGCTGCAACTTCAGGTAGTAAGTTACTTTAAAAATAAACATTAATTACTTTAATTTAAAGTATTATATTCAGCCTTTTACGTCTTGCTACTAACTTACTAATAATTTCTTCACAATCTAGTTGCACCACCAGGGGTGCAAAATTTTTTTATCCGCCACTGTTTGTCACATTTACTTTTCAGCCAATGAACTGTCCACCATTTTTGCTGGCAAAGAAACTACTTCAACATGGACAAAGCTGCAACTATTATTCATTGTTAAACTTCATAAAATTATTTCACACTGCACAGTCTCAGCGATCGTAGTTTCAAGATTAGGTACCACAAAAAGAGAGTTCCAAAACAATCACACGCTTTCTATGTTTATATTGTCCATGGACAACTTGCCTTAGAAAAATTATAAGAAACTTTCAATAAGTGATTGAATAATTCCTTAAGTTGAGATTTACTCTGCCAATACATGTGCCTGTAACCGCATGAAATTTCATTAAGATAAGACTAACACGTTTCAAGAGTTTTGAAGTGAGTAGTTCCTAGGGAAAACGCCCATAATCCAGGCAATTGTTACTATAAATATAAGTAGAAAATAGTTATTAAACATTATAACTAAATTCTCTCATATAATAGCCTAACGCAGAATTAAACTTGAAAAAATTGGTATAACGTATTTTGCGATAGGCCCATTTGTTCATTTGTAATTAAATGTTAAACTAGAAGATTCTTCTTAATTTTTGCAAAACTGCGGCTCAAACTCATATAACCCTTTTTATAATAGTAAATAGGAGACTCACCCTTCTTTGGTTCATCCTCAGTTTTTCTGGTCCCGCTTCTTCATGCTGAGATTCCGCATCATGCGGTGACATGCCACTCTCTTTCGAAACAAGTGTATCAGAATTCTGTGTCTCTTTTTTATAAAAAAAAAACAGATGGGATTTCTGTCTCGTCCGTTTCATAGTCTTTTTTTTTTTTTTCAAGCGCGACTCTTTTAACAACTAAACACACGCACGCACAGTTTAAGCTGGCTTAACACACTACGCCCGAAACTTCGTCACTCTAATTGTGACTGCCCAAGGGGAAGCTACAGAACACACTGGATTGGCTCCGTTCAATGTTGCCAGCCTAAAATAAGTTAATTCCGTTATGAGCTCATCCAAATTCCACTACAGTTTCAAATGTAATTGATGACATAGTATACATAATTGCTGACGATATACATGCTAAATAAATAATTTAAGCTATAAACAAATATATTCCATATCTTTCCAGCTGGGGCATTTAACGATCAGCGACAGCTAGGACGACAATGTCCAGTGCTGGACCTGAATATCGTGCTTCATTGAAATAGTTGCTGTTAATATAGTAATTGTAGTTTGATCCGACAGGGAATTTTCCTCTTTATATGGAATCTGAACTGACTAAGGCGTAACGAGTTAATTTACGAGGGTTTTTTTTTTTAGCATTGTGTGTGTGAAACGTTTCAATGTTTATGAAAATCACAGTGAAATGTATGAAATTGTTGATGCAGCAATATTTTGATCACCTTCAGTTCTCAGATAATAATTGATACGTTTTTCAAACTTACGGAAATGTTCCTCCGTAATTGTGTACGGAATATAATAATGATCAATTACGGTTCTTTTTTTGAATGTCTAGTCATGCTTTCAACAAGTCACTTAACGTTTCTGCGAGTAGCTTAGTAAGTCTTTCACTTCTAATGTCTGTCATCATGGAGAAAGTACCTGCATTCCCGTTCATATATTACATGTTTTGTACTTGGCAGTGAAAATTTACGAGGGTTTTACATTTCGTCAAAGAAAGTTGAATTCCACTACATTTTTAACAATTTCAGAATTTCGCCGCTACGCCACGAAGGCCAAAAAACTCCAATACGCTTAGCGGAATTCCGCAACGGTTGGCAAGTTCGCACTCACTTCCGTTGCACACGTAGTGAGGGTGGGGGTAGACACCCCGCCACAGGACACAGATATTTTGTGCAGCCCCATTTCTCCATAGCGTTCACTACGCCAACGAAGCGCAGTGCGCGACTATTTTGTGGCACGGGGTTTCAAAAGCGGGTATTCTTCTAATATTGGTGTTTTTTTGAGTAAACTAAGGAAGGGGGGGGGGGTGGCGCATGAAGCAAACTCCATGCCTTTCCGTTGTTAGACGGTTTTATTGTTGCCGACGTGTCCAAAATGACCCACGATTCCGGTTAAGCATGACGTGAACTTTACCGCAGATAAGGTGTGTTTTTGCTATGGTTGAGCAATATTCGCTGCATCACAGAGTGAAGTGTCCCTATGTGGCTCGTTTTAAAGGCGATTATATTCCTTAAGGGCTCCAAAATAAGTGAAACATAGCCTACCTCATCGTTTTCTCTGCTTAGTTGTAGGAAGGATATCTATCGGTCTACGTACGCTGATTAACAGTAACCGTAAACAGAAGCATTGTGCATTGTTTAGGCGACCAGTATACAAGCGGCCTAAACCGTTGGACGACTACAAACTAGGATGGCTGCAACTGCTGTACGTTGCTGGCAATGTTGCAACTTGTTCACTGATGTTTTCTGTTACAGTCAAGCGCTGGTATACCAGTCGTGAACGATAGAGAGGAGACGACTATGAAAGACGTCGGCCAATCGCACGCTGGCCGACGCTTTTCCAGGATGACAACGCGAGAGCGGCGGCCCCTACGCGAAGACGACATTAGCGCCGCGCCCGACTGGTCGCAGCCCAGTTAAGTGGTACCTTCAATATCAGCGAGTTCTGTAGCAGCTTCGAGGTTAGGCACTTGTATATCAGCAACTTAGGATTGTTTATACTGAAAAAAAAATGGTTCACATGGCTCTGAGAACTATGGGACTTACATCTCAGGTAAGTCCCTTGACTTAGAACTACTTAAACCTAACTAACCTAAGGACATCGCACATATCCATCCACGAGGCAGGATTCGAACCTACGACCGTAGCAGTAGCGCGGTTCCGGACTGAAGTGCCTAGAACCATTCGTCCACAGCAGTCGGCGTTTATACTGAAGATCGTTGCTTATTTTGCATGTCGGCCATTGCTTGCGACGCATCTGTGTAATTGACAAAGTTTTGTTATCATTTCCTATTGTAATAAAACTCACGAATATGATTTGTCTGAGTGTTGCCTAGCGATCTGAGAAAGCAGGTTTTCTTCACACCCCGTATTTGACGACTAGGCTGGATTTAACATTTTCCATGTGTAGTATGTTGACACGTGAGAGTTAAACTGCGGCTTATCAAAAGTAACGGCCATGAATAGTGAGAAAAATGCAGGTAACACAGTTCGAGGTGGTGACAATGCCCCTGCGCTGCATTTTCTGTATGTGAAAGACACGCTCTGTCCATTTTGAAAGTCAACTGTCAAAGGAAAAATTATGTCAATCGTGGCTTGGAGGAGAAAACAAAATGCACCATACAGCTTCACTGCTACAGGGTACCAGTTAACATTGGTCGATTTTATTGATATATGCTTTCCACTGCCCTATCACTCCTTTTGCAGCCTGGTTCGCAAATGTAAATGATCCATTTTGACAAATTCCACTACTCGCTGTTGGTGTGAGACTTGCACGTTTTCGAGGACGACGCTGGATGTGGTATATCCTAATGATTAACTACTTCACTATTATAGTTTCATAGTTTTAAAGTGATCGATTTTCTGGTATATTTAGTCAATGGTCGACGACAAAATTGGTATCCGTCATTGCCAGGTGTGGTCTCGCCGACAGTCACCTTTCGTTACTTTTCCTGCATTTCCCGACGGGCATGTAAGGAGAACCGGTGTTGCAGAGGTCATATGGACTGTGAATCATGTTTTTGTTGAAGACTCCCGTTAGATATGGGTCAATGTCGATTTCTGGTATTTGTGCTTCTGCTGATGAGTTTGAAGTGGCCTGGATTTTGTGATCAATAAAATCAAAATGTATTCGTATGATACTCCCCTACTTTGCCGCTCAACGGAATACATCCAGCAGCGTGTCTCTCGAAAACCATGACGATCGGCAAAGAAAATTATTCCGAATTTCAATGCTTGTATTAAGTCAGGCGCAGAAAATAATATGAGATTCAGTTGATGACTCTCCAGTGAACCTAAGTTGTTTTGCATCATCCCATGAATCGTTGCATGTGAATACGTTTAAATAACCTAAGTGGCCATTGTGCAAACAAATGTCATTGTAACTTGCGTGTATCATTCATGTGCTGTGGAAAGCCTTGTCACTAATACAACTGTTTTTCCCAGCTCATTGGCATTCCGTTGACATCATTAACAAGTGAGTGACGTAAATAAGGGAACTATAGTCTGTAAACTCAAGAGCGAGCAGCGCTTTTGGTGGGGGAAGTGACCTTTCCCGGAAGAACGATGACACCGTCCTACAGGGGCACCCAAAACCTGTTGCCCGTTATCGGTCTAGCAGTGTAGATCGGCGTGCAGTGATGTACGTCGTTTCTGTTCGTGGGATCTTAGTTGTTAGCATCAGTGAGTTGACTTTGTATACTTACTGATGTACTTCGATATCCGGAAGTAATGGATAATAGTCTAGCATTGCGAGAAAATGTGCAGAATACGAAGAAGTGGAGGTATTTGCGGAGTAACGAGCGTTCGATTGTCTCTAATGTTATTACAGCGTGTATTAAAGAGGCGGCCCAAAAAGAACTGTCGGCTAACATTACCAGTCCCAATTAAAGGGCTGCAATCTATGCAAACGTCAGCCTCACCCAGTAGGACACATTAGTTAGGAACGGAAAAATAAGCTGCTTCGTTTACTGGAATCGCCACGAAGGAAAACTAATAATTTTGGGAGGAAAGCCATCGTTATAGACAGTTTCAAAATCACACAAAACCTTTGATGCTTATGGAAAACTAAATCTGTATCTCGGTCACTATTCGCCTGATTCTAAGACATACTACTTAAAACACGTGAGCAATAGCTATTCTAAACCCTGCTGAAATTTCATTCGAAACATGTACACTGATTCTGGACTTCTGGGCAAAAATCTTGACATTCGAGGTGCGTTCACATATTCATTTTTATTTTTTGGTAAGAACTTCATTTGTTAATCTACAGCAATGTTATCCTCTTCAAAATATTCACCAATACATGCTATACAGTTATGCCAGTGCTTTTTCCAATTTCCAAAACACTTCAGGAGCTCTTTCTTCGGGACAGTTTATACGTCTCTTAACTGTGCATTTTTATTCTCATCCACGCTTGTAAAACCGCTGTCCTTTAAGGCCTGCTTTGAAACATTTATACCACTTGTCTGCCCTTGGTTTACTCATAACAGTCTCACCAGCAGCAATATTTACCATTTCCAAAAGTTTCATACACTTTATTCCATTCTTATAACCAAATTTAATACAGATTCTCTAATTTATTTTTATACAAAACAAATAATGGTTGATGCTACCGAAACACGTGTAACCTTTCTGACAGCTGAAAATACAGTAAATACCCATTATGCTTAACATTGTACACATACTTTTGAGGCATGTTTACACAGAGAGTGACAAAAAAGTAGTGCAAGTCGGACTAATACAACATACAAAATTTTAAATTTCTGCTTGCTTTTTAAACACTCTTGGTGTTGCAAGAGTTGTTAAGTTTCAATGCAGCACTTCAAAGAAATCTTCTACCTTTTAGTAGAAACACAAAATAAGAACAAGCCGTAAATTCTACAGATTGATTGCACTATATGGGGTTCGCTTTACGAATAGCAATAGCGGAACATACATTCACATGAACTACCATTCGGTTCTATGTTTGTAGTCTAATAGTGACTTCCGTTATTATGTTAATAATATTTACACTATAACGTTGTGTTTCGGAAGAAGCTATCGTTTTTTGTATTCCTTATGGTCTTAATGCATTTGTATAAAAATGAACGCAGCCGGGACGTAATTCTGTACACGGCGTCGCCACAGATTTAAAGCGCGCGCCACGGCACGGCCGGTACTACGTTGTGAAACAGCCTGCAGAAGCGCCTCGTGACGTAGCTGGGTTGGCAGAGTGGGGACTCGCTCGCTCGCACTTCAGTTTACCGACAGACTATATCTGGAACGCCGTTTGGTTAAATTCAATCGAATGTAGTATTGGAACAATTGTCGACATTTCAAGATCTGATATTCAGCTTTTTCACGAATCATCAATCGATGTCAATAATAATTCGTAGGTCTAATTTCCTTATTTGTTTCTTTAGCACTCTCTGAATTTCTTAGATTAATGTTGTGAAGACATCCATGTTCTCTTCGTCAAAATACCGTCCGATACTGCGGTCCTTCGTATGAGAGATGAGATTTGGATACTCGATGAACATCGCCATATCTGCGAAGAAGAATTACGTCACGTTTGTTAAATCCTTTGCGAACACGCGATTTTAACTCTGCGCTAACGGTAACTGTCATCATTTTATTAATTGTGGGAGTTTAGTCTTCTGTTTCGCGTCGGCTGACAGGTGTACCGCCAGCTCTTGCTACAACTTTGTACGCATCGGCAGGCATTTATTCAAGGCCAGATGTGAACTATAGTTTTCATTCGTTTGTAGATCGAATAAAATTTGTAATGCAGTGACAATCTCTCCTTTAGCACCTATACTCTATACTGAACTGAACGTTAACCAACATACTCATGAGTGTTTGCCATGAAGTAAATTCGAAATTTGTATCTTTAATTGTCTACGCTAGTAGAGATGCTGTAAGATGACATATTTTCCCTTTTACTGTGAATATTGTGATAGAATTTTCACACATGATAGATGCTGCACCGGGTAATGTCATTTGGAAACTTGAGTTGTACTAATGTTTCTGTAAAGTCAGGCGTAGAAAATATTATGGCATTCAGTTGATGACCCTCCAGTGCACCTAAGTTGTTTTACTTCATCCCATGAATGGCTGCATGTGGGTATGATAAAATAACCCGAGTGGCCATTTCTGCAAACAAATATTCGATAGGTTTAAGTCACCTAGTACTAACGTTGATAATGTTGAGGGTGATGAATGTAATTTCGTCTACTTCTCTTATCCAACTGCTCAGTGCATTGCTGGTGTTTCATTTTAGAGGGCACTACAAGTTTAATTATCAGTTTTTACGATAACCCCTCCTGTGTGATGCCTCAAATCATAATTAGCGCCACAGTGTAATCCACCAAGATATACATCGGTATGCAGTGCTCGTCTGAATCGAAAAACGCGTAGTGGATCGCTTTCCAGTCTTACTTCAAGTTGCTTCTTTGTTTCTGCGGTTTCGTGACGCCTTTTTCTTCCGTGCTGGAGGTCTACAGTGACCAACAGCTCGTTGTGAAGATGGCGTAACTGATTTAAAGGAGGAAGGGAGCAAATTGAGGCTCAAACCCGTCGAGATCTAGGTCATTAGAGACGGAGCACACGGACTAAATGTTTCAATGACGGGGAACGAATCCGGCAGTTCCCTTTCAAACGAACCTCTGCAGTATTTTCCAGGAGTGACAAGGTAATCACGAAAACTTAAATCTGGATGCACAGATTCAAACTCTTCCCGAATAAGAAACCAATTTCGTAATGACTGCATCATCTGGTTCAAAAATGGCTCTGAGCACTATGTTACTTAACTTCTTAGGTCATCAGTCCCCTAGAACTTAGAACTAATTAATTCTAACTAACCTAAGGACATGACACACATCCATGCCCGAGGCAGGATTCGAACCTGCGCCCATAGCGGTCGCGCGGTTCCAGACTGTACCGCCTATAACCGCATGGCCACTCCAGCCGGCGCATCATCTGGTTCGATTGATAGTGAAAGTATTGCTTCGCGGAAACAATTACAATTAGTTTGTAAAAAGCAGAGAAAATTGTGTCAGTTGTGTTATGCCGAGTTGCAGTTTGAAGTTTATAATTAACACCACCTGTTACGTCTTACACGGACAGAAATGTCTATATCTATGTTTAACTCACTTCACATACTTCATACATACGGAACCGCAAAACGGCAGCTGAAGAAAGTGACACACACAAATATGTTAAAAGGCCACGCGCACCACCTATTTGACAGTTAAATTTCAGTACATGTCTATGGTAACGCCTCGATGACCGAGCGAGGTGGCGCAGTGGTTAGTCACTGGACTCGCATTCGGGAGGACGACGGTTCAATCCCGCGTCCGGCCATCCTGATTTAGGTTTTCCGTGATTTCCCTAAATCGCTCCAGGTAAATGCCGGGATGGTTCCTTTGAAAGGGCACGGCCGACTTCCTTCCCCGTCCTTCCCCAATCCGATGAGACCGATGACCTCGCTGTCTGGTCTCCTTCCCCAAAAACAACAACAACAACAACGCCTCAATGTTGACGCACCTGCACAGACGGATAGCGTTTTCGCCTTCGGCCACTAGCATTCAGTTGAAAGATGGCAACTTCCGAGATGGCTCTCAGTTACATTTCCATTGTGTGTTAACGGCTGCTAAAATATGTGTTTAATTTTTTTCATTAATTGCTCTTGTTTATTCTTGGGGTGTTTTCTTCTCGACACTTCCAGTTTCTAGATTTTCCTTCGACAACTTTAATGCAGTTGAGAAATCTCCGTTTGTTGATACACAACAAATCAGCAAAGTTTAATAGCAAAAGATCGAGTAGTATAGAATCGAATGAGGGACAAATAAAGAAACATTCATATATTTGTTTCCGTTCTTGTGTGGCGTTTGTTTTTGTAAGATGTGGCACCGAATCAGATGACGAATATGCGCATGAATCAGGTTTCATAAAGCTGAACCGCCGTTTTCCGGTATGGAAAGCTACTTGGGTGATTAGCCACATATGTGCACCACCTCTCCTATAATCTCGTCCCTCCAATTGCTTATTACGAAAGTGCTTTGCCATTGCCATTCTGTCAGATTTATGAATGTATCTTCTGCTCATTTTTAAGGTGTTTTGGCATGATGGAACACATAAGCCACTAATATGTCGAAGGTTGCACAACTCGAGCCACATTAAGCTACCGCATGCGACAATAGCAAAAGAGTTCTACGTAGTGGCAGAAATTACTGGTTCTCGACGGACTTGAAGGTATCTTCCCCATTCTTCCGCCTTTGTCAGAGTGGTAACTACAGTCCACATTCTCTCTTACAGACGTTTAGCAATCCCACAAGGTTCTGCAAATTGCTGCAGATTTCAATGCTCGGCCATCAACAAGTGTCAGCATGCGAACTATTCATTGAAACATCATCGATAGGGGGTTGAGAGTAGAACGCCCACTCGTGTACCCTTGATGGCTGCCGGACACAAAGCCTTACGCATCTCTTGGACCTGTCAACACTGACATTGGTCTGTTGATGACTGGAAACATGTTGCCGTGTTTGACGAGTCTCTTTTCAAATTTTATTGAGTGGACAGACGTGTACGGGTACAGAGACAACCAGATGAGTCCATAGACCCTGCATGTGGGTGGGGGACAGTACAAGCTGGCGGATGCTCTGTAATGGTGTGTGCCATGTGCTGCTGGAGTGATATGGGACCTGCGATACGTCTAGATACGACTTTGACAGGTGACACGTACGTAAGCATCCTGTCTGATCACCTGCGTCCATTCACAACCTTTGTGCGATCCGACGGACTGGAGCAGTTCCAGCAGGACAATTCGACACCCCACACGTCCATAATTGCTACAGAGTGCCTCCAGGAACACTCTTCTAAGTTGAAACACTTCCGCTGGCCACCAAACTCCCCAGTAATGAACATTATTGAGCATATGTGAGATTCCTTGCAACATGCTGTTCAGAAGAAATCCCCACCCTCTCGTATGGACAGCCCTGCAGGTTTCATGGTGTCTGTTCCCAACACTAGTTCAGACATCAGTCGAATGCCTACTCTGTCGTGTTGCGGCACTTCTGCTTGCTCATGGGGGCCCTACACGATAATTGGCACGTGTACCAGTCTGTTTGGTTCTTCAGTGTCCGTCCAGAATGGGAGGGACATCCGTCGTGTTTGTACCACACTGATTGCCTGGTTTTCGGTGGAATGTGTTCCAGTATTTGCGGGCAACAGAGTGTACTTAGACGCAAATCAGTAAAACGCAGGTCTTGAGAAACACGCATCAAACGATAATGTAGCAAGAAGGCAGTTTTACTTGTTTTTTTTTTTTTTTTTTTTTTGAGTTAGCGTGGAAGTTCAACTGACGATTAGTACATATTGCAAAGATTGGCTTGCCCATGGTTTAAAACGATGTTTATCTTTTAACACAATTTAGCGTAGGTACGTCAGATCACTTTGCACTTTCCGTAGATGGTGTTCAGAGAACTGTAACCAATCTGTTGCCATGAAGTTGTTGATGAAGAGGATGAAAAGCGATAGAATGTAGAATTCGCTGAACAGTTGTTCTTGTTAGTGACATGGTGAATGGGTGTATATACAAATATCATCCATGTACTGAAGTACTTTGGCGTTGTGGATAAGTAGTCTTCAGTTCGGCGACATAAAGGGTGCATAGTAGGGGACTCGGTATCGCATCCTGTGGAATGCCACAAGACATCACGCGATGCCCATATGACACTTCTTTCTAGTCACTGATGTAAACGGTACGACAGGCTAGTAAATCATAGGTAATTCGTAAAAGTGCGAGGTGCAGCAGTAGTACAGTCATAAGCTCCTGACCAATCAAGAAATTAAGTCATACGGTACCCTCAAGTGAGCAAGATTTTCTCAGTGTCCATTGCACCGGATGTGAAGTTGACAAAAATACTTCTACCCTTAGAAAATCCGTATTGCGTCTGGGGGAGCTTTTCCTGGTTTTTTAACCACCATTCTAATCTGATAATATACCTTACATGCGGTGACTTCTCGCTGGGGAACGAGGGAAATGGTGCATCGATTACTGCACGGTACAATGACCAATCCGCCTTCAGGACGAGCCATTTCAGACGTGACCTGTTGACCGTTACAGGGATCTGTGTGAACACTGATACAAGAACAGTGTCGTGACTCGATCCCACAGGATGAGAATAGCAATCCATGCAAGAAACGAGGGAATAGAAAACATGGTATGCGACTGACGGTCGCTGACCCAGTAACAGGAGTAATGTAGTCGAATCGTCATTGAGAACGACAAGATTGAACCCCTCAAGAATCTTCATAATCTCGGCACCCAGTTTATCATGCAACACGCCGGTCCACAATGTGTTGCGCTCGTTAAAATCGTCACAGAGTAGGAAAGGAGGTTCCAGCTGCTGTGCAATGCATGTGACTCGTCGGTGGAAATATACGACAGCAGACAGCCACAATGGTGATTCGACCAACTGGAGACGAGAACCTGACCACTACCGCTTGAAAGCTGCGATAGCGTCGTGGTACATCAGTACTGGTGTGTGGCACAGCACACCACTGGTGAAGAGCGCAACTCCTCCGCGGTCTCCCTCTCTGTCTTTTAAGTATACCTGATATCCCCAAAGGGGGCTGCAGTGTCAGGTTGAGAACTTGTATCAGAGATGGTTGCCAGTGCTGTTTTCCACTTCCAAAGGCCTTGTGGGAGTACATCCTCGTTGGTGATCGCAGATAGTGCATTCCATTTTTGTACTCTAAATCCTGCCATAGCCGCTAGGAGTTCGGAGGGGCGTTAATCTTTGTCATAGAGTCAATTATTCAAAATGACAGTCACAATCGCATTATTTATTTTGCCTCCAACCGATTTCAACCCGGCTGGTGGCAAGCGAACAAATGGAGTAAACTGCCCCGAAGATGACCCCAACGCGAGTTGGCGGAAAAATAAACAATGCGATTGTGACTGTCATTTTGAATAATTGATTATATGTAAATTAATCGCTGTTTGTCCCCATACACATATGTTGTCTAAGAATTGTCCTATAGACCGTATTTGTAAAGTGGCAGGTGGCTGTCTCTTTCCAACTGGGATGCCAGTGGCGGTGGTGACGGTGTTGTGGAATAGTTTTGTTTAGCGATGGGCGGTTATGGAGCGAACAGAGTTAGTAGTGGAATATCTGGGCATATTAGTGGAATGGTTTACCCGTGGTCTAGGGGTAGCATCTTTGATTCATAATCAAAACATCTTCGGTCCCGGGTTCGATCCCCACCACTGCCTAAATTTTGATAAATAATCACCATTGGCGGCCGAAGACTTCCGGCATAAGAAGTCAGCCTCATTCTGCCAACGGCCTTGTCAAAGAGGGCGGAGGAGCGGATAGAGGTTCAGGGCACTCTCCTGTCCTACGGGTGGGAAATTGCCCCTAAAGGTGGAAGAATCAACAATGATCAACGACATGAGGATGCAGAAGGCAATGGAAACCACTGCTTTAAAGACACGTAACGTGTATCCACAGGAAATTTGGCCTGTAATTGAAGAAGTGTCATGATGATCTCTCCATTGGCAAAAGATTCCGGAATAGTCCCCCATTCGGATCTCTGGTAGGGGACTGCCAAGGGGGAGGTTACCATGAGAAAAAGATTGAATAATCAACGAAAGGATAACGTTCTGTGGGTCGGGACGTGGAACGTCAGAAGCTTGAACGTGGTAGGGAAACTAGAAAATCTGAAAAGGGAAATGCAAAGGCTCAATCTAGATATAGTAGGGGTCAGTGAAGTGAAGTGGAAGGAAGACAAGTATTTCTGGTCAGATGAGTATCGGGTAATATCAACAGCAGCAGAAAATGGCATAACAGGTGTAGGATTCGTTATGAATAGGAGGGTAGGGCAGAGGGTGTGGTACTGTGAACAGTTCAGTGACCGAGTTGTTCTAATCAGAATCGACAGCAGACCAACACCGACAACAATAGTTCAGGTATACATGCCGACGTCGCCAGCTGAAGATGAACAGATACAGAAAGTGTATGAGGATATTGAAAGGGTAATGCAGTATGTAAAGGGGGACGAAAATCTAATAGTCATGGGCGACTGGAATGCAGTTGTAGGGGAAGGAGTACAGGAGAATATGGGCTTGGGACGAGGAATGAAAGAGGAGAAAGACTAATTGAGTTCTGTAACAAGATTCAGCTAGTAATAGCGAATACCCTGTTCAAGAATCACAAGAGGAGGAAGTATACTTGGAAAAGGTCTGGAGATATGGGAAAATTTCAATTAGATTACATCATGGTCAGACAGCGATTCCGAAATCAGATACTGGATTGTAAGGCGTACCTAGGAGCAGATATAGACTCAGATCACAATATAGTAGTGATGAAGAGTAGGCTCAAGTTCAAGACATTAGTCAGGAAGAATCAATACGCAAAGAAGTGGAATACGGAAGTACTAAGGAATGACGAGATACGTTTGAAGTTCTCTAACGCTATAGATACAGCAATAAGGAATAGCGCAGTAGGCAGTACAGTTGAAGAGGAATGGACATCTCTAAAAAGGGCCATCACAGAAGTTGGGAAGGAAATCATAGTTACAAAGAAGGTAGCTGCGAAGAAACCATGGGTAACAGAAGAAATACTTCAGTTGATTGATGAAAGGAGGAAGTACAAACATGTTCCGTGAAAATCAGAAATACAGAAATACAAGTTGCTGAGGAGTGAAATAAATAGGAAGTGCAGGGAAGCTAAGACGAAATAGCTGTAGGAAAAATGTGAAGACATCGAAAAAGATATCATTGTCGGAAGGACAGACTCAGCATACAGGAAAGTCAAAACAACCCTTGGTGATATTAAAAGCAACGGTGGTAACATTAAGAGTGCAACGGGAATTCCACTGTTAAATGCAGAGGAGAGAGCAGATAGGTGGAAAGAATACATTGAAAGCCTCTTTGAGGGTGAAAATTTGTCTGATGTGATAGAAGAAGATACAGGAGTCGATTTAGAAGAGATAAGGGATCCAGTATTAGAATCTGAATTTAAAAGAGCTTTGGAGGACTTACGGTCAGATAAGGCAGAAGGGATAGATAACATTCCGGAAGAATTTCTAAAATCATTGGCAACAAAACGACTATTCACGTTGGTGTGTAGAATATATGAGTCTGGCGACATACCATCTGACTATCGGAAAAGCATCATCCACACAATCCCGAAGACGGCAAGAGCTGACAAGTGCGAGAATTATCGCACAATTAGCTTAACAGCTCATGCATCGAAGCTGCTTACAAGAATAATATACAGGAGAATGGAAAACAAAATTGAGAATGCGCTACTTGACGATCAGTTTGGCTTTAGGAAAAGTAAAGGGACGAGAGAGGCAATTCTGACGTTACGGGTAATAATGGAAGCAAGGCTAAAGAAAAGTCAAGACACTTTCATAGGATTTGTCGACGTGGAAAAAGCGTTCGACAATATAAAATGGTGCAAGCTGTTCGATATTCTGAAAAAAGTAGGGGTAAGCTATAGGGAGAGACGGGTCATATACATTATGTACAACAACCTAGAGGGAATAATAAGAGTGGACGATCAAGAACGAAGTGCTCGTATTAAGAAGGGTGTAAGACAAGGCTGTAGCTTTTCGCCCCTACTCTTCAATCTGTACACCGAGGAAGCAGTGATGGAAATAAAAGAAAGGTTCAGGAATGGAATTAAAATACAAGGTGAAAGGATATCAATGATACGATTTGCTGATGACATTGCTATCCTGAGTGAAATTGAAGAAGAATTAAATGATCTGCTGAACGGAATGAACAGTCTAATGAGTAGACAGTACGGCTAGAGAGTAAATCGGAGAAAGACGATGGTAATGGGAAGTAGTGGAAATGAGAACAGCGAGAAACTTAACATCAGGATTGATGGTCACGAAGTCAATGAAGTTAAGGAATTCTGCTACCTAGGCAGTAAAATAACCAATGATGGACGGAGCAAGGAGGACAACAAAAGTAGACTCGCTATGGCAAAAAAGGCATTTCTGGACAAGAGAAGTCTACTAACATCAAATACCGACCTTAATTTGAGGAAGAAATTTCTAAGGATGTACGTCTGGAGTACAGCATTGTATGGTAGTGAAACATGGACTGTGGGAAAACCGGAACAGATTCGAAGCATTTGAGATGTGGTGCTATAGAGGAATGTAGAAAATTAGGTGGACTGATAAGGTAAGGAATGAGGAGGTTTTACGCAGAATCGGAGAGGAAAGGAATATGTGGAAAACACTGATAAGGAGAAGGGACAGGATGATAGGACATCTGCTAAGACATGAGGGAATGACTTCCATGGTACTAGAGGGAGCTGTAGAGGGCAAAATGGGAAGGGAATGGGAGGCTGTCGTACACGATCTGAGTGTGTGTACTGTGAGTTACCAGTTACCCTTTCACGACGTGGCGTAGGCCCTTGTACGTTGTAGCTCTTGTTGTTGGAGAAATACCACACATCGCCTATCTGAAAGTGAGCGCTGACCAGACCAGAGCAAGGTGGAACCGTCGCCTTGCACGAATCGCCACACCTGCTTATGCACTGGTTCGCCCAGTGAAGAAAACGTCAGAAATTCCTACTCGCGACTATAGAGGCAACCTAAGGTTCATAACGCTACCGGTTCTTTCTCAATTAGTAATATACCCCAATGTTCCTCCTGAGAAAGGATTTTAATTTGACCGTGACTGTGTCTAATGGTCAAGGTATCAGACTATTTTCGTTTCTCTAAGCATTCCTATTGAAAGGAGGCAATAACAGCATAAACGAGACTGGAATCCCGGTTCTATTAATAATAAAGTAAACTGCGATTACACGCAAGGAAACGGTCGCCAGCCTAATTAGGAAAAGTGGTACCAAGAGCGAGCACCGTTTGTAATGGGAGTTAACTATTGGGATTGACTTTATTTGGTACTGAAATTACGTTTTGGAAATAAGACACCAAGCAGTAGCACAATTTATCAAGCAATGTTTTGCTTGAACAACACGGAAGGATACTAACCATTTTTGCAACAAGTGGCTCACAACAGCACATATATATTAAGGCAGACACCGAATGATTATTACAAGTGAACAGTTATTAACTGTGAAGCAATACTAACTTCTACAACAGGTTCTTCGATCAGCTTGTTGGAAAATATTGTCCTTGAAACATTTTGTATCCTTGCTCAAAAGTGAACCAGGGATTGAGAAGGGAGGGAGACAAGTTTGTAGCCTATACCCGATTTCATTGAATCTCTATTTTTGAGCAATCAATAAATGAAAAGAAAGAAAAATTTGAGTGAGCAAATAAAGTCAAGAAAGGAGATGTAAAAACTTTGAGGTTTACCTACGACGCTGTAATTCTGTCAGACAAAGCATAGGAGTAGTAAGAGCAATAGAACAGAATGGACTGTGTCTCGAAAGAATGGTATGAGATGAAAGTCACAAAAGCGAAACGAGGGTAATGGAATTTAGGCGAATTAAATCAGGTGATGCTGAGGGAATTATATTCCGAAATGAGCCACTTAAAGTAGTCGATGCGTTTTGCTATTTGTGCGGCAAAACAACTGATGATAGTCGAAACGGAGATGATATAATATGTAAACTGGAAATGGCGAGAAGAGCATTTCTGAAGAAGAGAAATTTGTTAACAACTAGTATAGATTTAAGTGTAAGGAAGTCTTTTCTGAAAGTATTTGTATGGAATGTAGCGATGTATGGAAGTGAAACGTGGGCGATAAAGAGTTTAAACATGAAGAGCATAGAGGCTTGTGGTGTGACATGTATTTCCACACCACCACATCTCATCACACAAAACACTGATTTAAGTAATGAAAGAGGCCAAGAGTCATTTATTTGCCAATGTATAATATTTACCTATGCATTGTAATGATGTATTTTTGACGATTTACAAGGAAAAATGAAGCCAGCACAACTGACGCTCCTAAGAAACCATAGAGTAACTCATCGAGCATGTAAAACATCGATATTAAAGACATACTCCGAAGACTTTTGAATATTAAAGAAAAAGAAGCGCGCAACCCTTCATCCACGGCCGGACGATATCAGTCTCTTTTTATCTCCTGTATAATACGAACGCACCATTACATGGGCTTCTTTATTAGACTAGTCATTGGTTAAACCCTACAGATAAATACTGTCATTTTGTTGGATGTGGGACTAGCATGTGTGAAAAACGCAGAGTGGGTAATGAATGGACATTTCTACGTGATTTGTAAACTTTTCAAACCACTCAAGTTCTGTCATTGTTATTGACATAAGTGTTAACATGTTATATGTACGTAAGTCCATGTTCGTAAATATAGTGTAAATTACTCTAAATCTGTGTTTGCTTAATTATTTACTTTCTATGTGTCAAGTTTTTTTACAGAGCCAACCGTATCCGACATGTCATTGTGCAGACAGAACAGTCGAGGCCGACGTTAACATCCTACTTATATTCCCCCCTTGTAATATTCCTCAAACTCAGTTTTAAAGTGGCTCTTAGGTACTTTTTTAGTGCAAATGACGTCTGGGAATTTCTTAGCAAACTTTGCTTCTTTAACCGCACAAAGCCTCACTGTTCCACAATGGTACGCGGCACCTTCTAAACGGGAACGGGAACCACGCAATTATATGTTTCTTCCCGTCCTCAATCTGATGCTCAATAATAATAATAATAATAAACCCCGTGGAGGCCCGGGAAAAGAATAGGCCTCCGGTATGTTCTGCCACTCGTAAAAGGCGACGAAAAGAACAAACCACTAATAGGGCTAACCCCCCTTTTAGTGTGATTAATCGGTTCAGGACAGAACTAATGAAGCCTTGGACAAGCGCTGTCATGGTCATGGACGACGCTTGAACCCTATGCCCGTCCACAATGGTAAAGACACTGCTAGCCACACCGCAAATGATTTGAATCCAAATAGAGGTGTTTTGCAGGATATGCTTCCTGCAACCACTCTAGAAGGAAAACAAAGAGAGAGGATGAGATGGTCAGATGAAGTTAACCGACACCTCATGTTCTGTTATTACGAAGCAACAAACTTACAAACCAACACAACTGGATACAGATCACAAGTATACACAACATTTATTACCAGATACCCAGAAATAAAATTTTTAACAGAACAACGATTAGCTGATCAGATCCGTGTAGTAATCAAAAATAACAGGATACCACAGTCAGAATTAGAAGACATCAAACAACAAGTACAAAAAATACTGGAACAAAATAATGTGCAATCATAAGAAGAAGAAAATACAGTAATGGATTCAAACATCCCAGAGCAAACAAATAAAGAACAACAGGCATCAATTAAACAATCAGAGGAAAACGAAATCTTAAGACACACGTTAGATATAGAAGAAAAATTTCAACTGACACTTATAGAATACAAAGACACAAATACAGACATTAGACCATTCTTGCATAGACCACCAAATAACCCACAAGTCCTAACAACAATAACAACTATCAACACAATCACTCACAACAAAATAAATGAAAATACAACTATGGAAGAGTTAAAACTACTGGTTTATATGGGAGCACTCACTACACTAATTATACACACTAGGCAGAGGTCAGAAACAACCAATACACAGAAGAAACCCTCAAAACCAGCATGGCAACACAGGCTACAGATCAGAAAAGAAAAACTGAGAAAAGACATCGGACAGCTAACACAATTTATAAGAAATGAAATATCAGACAAAAAACGAAAAAGGTTAGGTAAAATCTCTCAACAAGAAGCGACAGAGCAATTAGATGAAAACAAGCAGAAATTACAAGCATTGACCAAACGACTTAGAAGATACAAAAAAGAGAAAATAGAAGGAAACAAAACCAAACATTCTACCTAAACCAAAAGAAATTTTACCAGACAATAGATAACACACACATTAAAATAGACAATCCACCAAACATAACAGACATGGAACACTTCTGGAGCAACATATGGTCAAATCCGGTGCACATAACAGGCAGGCACGTTGGATACAAGCAGAAACAGACACATACAAGATGATACCACAAATGCCTGAAGTGATAATTTTGCAACATGGAGTGACCCGAGCAATTAATTCTATGCACAATTGGAAAGCCCATGGAAAAGACAAAATAGCAAATTTCTGCCTAAAGAAGTTCATCTCAACACATTCACATCTAACTAAATTATTTAACAGTTACATTGCAGACCCATACATATTCCCTGATACACTTACACATGGAATAACTTATCTTAAACCTAACGATCAAGCAGACACAGCAAACCCAGCTAAATATCGCCCCATAACATGCCTACCAACAATATATAAAATATTAACTTCATTCATTACACTGAAATTAATGACAGATACAACACAGAACAAAATTATAAATGAAGAACAAAAAAGCTGTTGCAAAGGAGCACGAGGATGTAAAGAGCAACTGATAATAGATGCAGAGGTGACATATCAAGCTAAAACTAAACAAAAGTTGCTACACTACGCATACATTGATTACCGAAAAGCTTTTGATAGTGTATCCCACTCAGGGTTACTACAAATACTTGAAATATACAAAGTAGATCCTAAACTGATACAGTTACTAAACATAGTAATAAAAAGTTGGAAAACCACACTTAATATCCAAACAAATTCAAATAATATCACAACACAGCCAATACAGATTAAGTATGGAATATACCAAGGAGACTCATTAAGTCCTTCCTGGTTTCGCCTTGCTCTGAACCCACTATCCAACATGCTAAATAATACAAATTATGGATACAATATTACTGGAACATACCAACACAAAATCACACATTTGCTATACATGGATAATCTAAAATTACTGGCAGCAACAAATCAACAACTCAACCAATTACTAAAGATAACAGACGTATTCAGCAGTGATATAAATATGGCTTTTGGAACAGAAAAATGTAAGAAAAATAGCATAGTCAAGGGAAAACACACTAAACAAGAAGATTACATATTGGATAACCACAGCGACTGCATAGAAGCGATGGAAAAAAAGATGCTTATAAATATCTATGATACAGACAAAAAATAGGAATAGATAATACAAATATTAAAGAAAAACTAAAAGGAAAATATAGACAAAGACTAACAAAATTACTGAAAACGGAATTGACAGCAAGAAACAAGACAAAAGCTATAAATACTTATGCTATACCAATATTGACCTACTGATCTGGAGTAGGTGTGTGTTACTCCATTTCACTAAATGGAGTAACACAGACCTAGAAGCACTCAATACACTTACACGATCACAATGCCACAAATATAGAATACATCACATACAGTCGGCAACAGAAAGATTCACATTAAGCAGAAAGGAAGGAGGAAGGGGATTTATTGACATAAAAAACCTACATTATGGACAGGTAGACAATTTAAGAAAATTCTTTATAGAATGAGCAGAAAGTAGCAAAAAATATATAGCAATCACTCATATAAATTCATCGGCTACACCACTGCAATTTCATAACCGCTTCTACAACCCTTTAGATCACATAACGTCAACAGATACGAAGAAACAGCCACACATCGCTCAAGACGCATCCAACACATGGCTTAGAAAAGGCAATATATACAGTGAGATGGAAGGATTCATGTTTGCAATACAGGATCAAACAACAAACACCAGATATTACAGCAAGCATATTATTATAGATCCCAATACCACAACAGATAATTGCAGACTTTGCAAACAACAAATAGAAACAGTAGATCACATCACAAGCGGATGTACAATACTAGCAAATACAGAATACCCCAGATGACAATGTAGCAAAAATAATACATCAGCAACTTGCCATACAACATAAACTAATAAAACAACACGTTCCCACATACAAATATGCACCACAAAATGTACTGGAGAATGATGAACACAAATTATACTGGAACAGAACCATTATAACAGATGAAACAACACCACATAACAAACCTGACATCATACTCAGAAATAAAAAGAAGAAATTAACGCAACTAATCGAAATATCCATACCCAATACAACAAATATACAGAAGAAAACAGGAGAAAAAATTGAAACATACATCCAACTGGCTGAGGAAGTGAAGGACATATGGCATCAGGATAAAGTTGACATTATAACAATTATACTATCAACTATAGGAGTCATACCATACAATATCCGCCAGTACATCAACGCAATACAGCTACATCCAAACGTATATATACAACTACAGAAATCTGTAATTATTGATACATGTTAAATTACCCGAAAGTTCCTAAATGCAATGTAACATATACCGTACAGTTAAAAGGAAGTCACGCTTGATCAAGGTCCGCGCCACTTTCCATTTTTAACCAGACATAATGTCTGAGAAAGGAAAGAAATAATAATATTTCCTTACATCAGATTTGGCGCCCGAACAGGGACATGAATCAAAATATTAGCCAGTCCTCTTGTAATATCATGTGGGACCGGAGATGGAACTTTTCTGGAAAGGACGGATGTGGATCACATTCTGGTCACTACCAACAGAACCGTAAAATACAATTGGAGCCCGTAATTGCAGTTGCAAGTCGCTGTTTCAAGACAACGCAAAGTGAGTAGAATCCTTTGGGTTTGTGAAAACCCTGCTTCTATAGTGCATTTTCTGACATTCATGTGCTGTGCTCATTTAAAATCAAGCTTTCCCGCCAAACCCCGCTTCATTTCGAAAATTTATTCAGATTAGTTATCTTAAAAACCTTTCTTTGAAATTTTTAAAGTCAATTTTGTTGAAGTGCAAAATTTTTATTGTTTGACTGTAGTTGTCTGTATATGTTCCCTTGTTGTCATTCTTGTCATTGAAATCCAAGATGTGGAAATAGAGCGTTGGTGAGGGACACCAGCGTTGTCTTCAATTGTTTAAATTTAGTGGAATACAAATCGTCTCTTTTGTGTCGTGCTATTCAGTTTTCATTGCCGCCAGTGACAATTGACTCAGAGGTAAACACCGCGTGTGAGCAGTATAGCAGTGTATCTAAAAATATTACCAGTTGGTCTATCGCGATATCTTTGTTTGCAAACACGGCAGAAGACAAGCGAGTGGATAATTCCGCAGATGAACCTCCCGAAACAAATGCGGGTACATACCACGTAATTTCTAATCACCCGGAGTCTCGGCAAGGCGTGTTAAATATAGAGGACGAGGAGCGTGAGCTAAGATTCGGACAAACATCACAGATGAGTCAATCGGATAATCGTGACTTGTGTACTGAAATGTGCCAGAGAGGAAAACGGGAACGTGATGAGAAGGAAAGGCAACGAGACGAGAAGGAGTGGGACAAGGAACCAGCCTTCTTGTTCTCCAACTTAAAATCGGACATGGAAACTGAATTTGATTCCATGGGCAGTAACTTAAAGGCAGATGTACGAACTAAACTTGACTCAATGAATAGTAATTTGAAGGCCCAATGAAAATCGGTTACTGGTAAACTCGGATCACAAATGGATACAGTAAGGGCAGAAATTGACTCAGTAAAGGGTATTATGAGAACCAAATTTGGTAGAGTGGAAAACAAGATAGATTCGGTAAAGGACGAACTAAAAGAAGGTCTCAAACGTGAAGTAGATGCAATTAAAACCGAATTACGTGCAAAAAAGAGATAGTAACGTTTCCATGGTGGCAGATCAAATTGTGAAGTTGGAAAATGGCATGAAACCAATCGCCAACCAACTTCAGCTTCAAGTAACCGCTTGCCAGTCTGAGGCGGCGAAGACACTGAAAAACTACGAGGAAGTGTCAGGAAAGATCAACAAGCTTGAAGATAATATCAAGAAAATAGGCGATAAAATGACAGAACTATCAGACGACATGTCTAAGTTGAATAATTGAAAGTAAAATAAAGCATGGCTTAGGAACGTACACCACGGAACTGAATAAGAGATATGAAGATTGGATGGAGACCAAAGACAGAGAAATTTCCGACAAGGTAACGAACGAGCTCAAAGACACCGTAAAATCAGCCACGTTAGAAGTCTTAGTGTTACCGGAAGTTCAGGAGACACAGTTTGTAGCGAGTTAAGACACATTCGACGTGTCTTCATGAGAGATTTACAAGAGTGGGAAAGCAAACGTGAGGGTCAAATTGAGACAATGCTACACCGCTTAAATGGCCACCAAAACAGTGACGCGCATGGGGAAACAAAAACCGAATTACCAACCGTAAACAACTCGACGGAATATTTCGACCGCCAGCAACAAACTTCCGCACGATCAGTACCGAAGCAGGACTACCAGCCTTTACAGCCGGAACAAATAGCTCAAGTATTGCTTCGGGAATCTATTGAAAGAAGAGAGCGTATTGAAGCATAGAGTCTTTCAAATATTCATACCAGAGAAAAGAAACATTCACCATCTCGTATTTTTAAAAGGATTTTCTGGCGTATTTCCAGAAAGTTGGTCACACAGCTGAAGCATACAGTTTGTTATCGGATTCATTCAAGGAGAAAATGCGTTAGGGGAACAGAGATGGTCGATAGATGTCATACCTATGCCGTATTCGAACACCAATTTTTGCATTAGTTTTGGAGCTCAGGAATACGGCAGAGACTTCGGAAAGAAGTGAGTAATGCTGAAGCTTTTCATGCCAAATTTGTGAGTCTAAGGAGGTATTTTGAGAAGTATTTGAGGAAGATTCGCTCTTGGGATACACCAATCACCACTAAAGATGTAATGATGATTCTCAAATAGGAATTGCCTGTATCGATAAGGGAAAGTTAGTAAACGTTCCGGATGACGACCAGGAGATGTTCTTATCCGTGTTGGACAGTTCAGACCTCATCTGTAAAGACGCGCGTGTTCAGGACAACCAAAATTACGGATATCAAAAGCCAAGCGCACCGGCTGCCGAAAAACACGGCAGCCAACAGGTAAACGCTAACAGGCAGTCAAGCGACGGAAAGAATAACGGCGACTATAGGAAAGGGAACCAGCGGAACAGACGTAACAATAATTACAGACACGATCCCATTTATAATGACAATCCGAAAAACCATGGCAATGGCTACAAACGAAGTTGATACGGCAACGGTTACCAACGTAACAATTACAGGGAAACAAAACAATGGAGGCTACCACAATGGGTCGCGAAATAATAACAATTTTCAACAGCAGAACCAAGTCATGAAATACCAACCAAATGCGCCACCACAGCAAGCGACGGACGCAAAATGTCAGCAGCAGTTTAAAATCATAAGCCGTTTGGAACACACAGTCCGCCCATATTTTACACCGAAGTCAGTCCGCCGCTGAACTACAATTTTTCCAACCAACCGTAATTCGTACCAACGGAAACACGGTATTCAAACTCTACCGTGACGATAACTGCAGACAATAGCACGAGCGCTACGTCAAACGGTAGCAGCTCAGCCCAAAGGAAAGCGGAGAACTTGAAGCAGCTGGTCCAGGCCTCCGTGGGTTGGCTGCGGAATGCGCAGGGGCGACTTCATGTTGGAGTCAATAAATCTTGTGCGCTATGCTCAGAACTCAGATATACGTGAAGAATTAATGGGAGAAAAGGTGTCTAAACCAACAGACGACTTATGGGAAGACCGAGTACAAGCTTTTGCGCAGATATATATATATATATATATATATATATATATATATATATATATATATATATATATATATATATATATATATATAGGATGTTACAATACGGCCAAACTTTCAGGAAACATTCCTCACACAACAAATAAAGAAAAGATTATATGTGGACATGTGTCCGGAAACACTTAATTTCCATGTTAGAGCTCATTTTAGTTTCGTTCTTCCACCTACGCTCAATGCAGCACGTTATCATAATATCATACGGGATAGTCTACCTGTGCTGCTAGAACATGTGCCTTTCCAAGTACCACACAACATGTGGTTTATGCACGATGGAGCTCCTGCACGTTTCAGTCGAAGTGTTCGTATGCTTCTCAACAACAGATTCGGTGACCGATGGATTGGTAGAGGCGGAACAATTCCACGGCCTCCACGCTCTCCTGACCTCAACCCTCTTGACTTTCATTTATGGAGCATTTGAAAGCTCTTGTCTACACAACCCCGGTACCAAATGTAGAGACTCATCGTGCTCGTATTGTGGACGGCTGTGATACAATACGCCATTCTCCAGGGCTGCATCAGCGCTTCAGGGATTCCACGCGACGGAAGGTGGATGAGTGTATTCTCGCTAACGGAGGATATTTTGAACATTTCCTGTAACAAAGTATTTGAAGTCACGCTGGTATGTTCTGTTGCTGTGTGTTTCCATTCCATGATTAATGTGATTTGAAGAGAAGTAATAAAATGAGCTTTAACATGGAAAGTAAGCGTTTCCGGACACATGTCCACATAACATATTTTCTTTCTTGGTGTGTGAGGAATGTTTCCTGTAAGTTTGGCCGTACCTTTTTGTAACACCCTGTATATCGCTGATGTACCCATCATAATAATTATTGATACAGGCGCGAACGTGAATGCAATGTCAATATGTGTTTTCAGAAAAGTACCTGCCATAATCAAAGTACCCATTTTACCAGTTCAAGGCTGTACAGTCACCGGTACTGTGGGTTCCATGATTCAAAGAGTAATCCAGTTCGAACAGAATCATCGACAATTGCATGTGTGTGCTTAATCGTGAAAAATCTATCCATTCCTTGCATATTCGGTGTGGAGTTTCTCCGCAAGACAAGAGCAATAACTGATATTTATAACGGAACATGCAAGCTGACTGTCAACGACAAAGCAATTACGGTTCAACACTTGCGTGACAAGATAGGAGTAGCGGATCGACAATGCATGTTTTAATGCGCCGACCGTACCGAAAGGGTAAAGTATGCAGCGATCAGCTGTTGTATTTCAGCCAACACATTGCTGATTGTGAAGAATACGAGCAAATACCGGCTCAAGAAGAAATAATTCGCAAAACCATGGAATCACGTGAACTAACAGACGCCCAGCAGCAGGATTTATTCCATCTTTTAATTATTCACCCGTATTTTCTACCAAGCCATGGATAATAAGAGGCTTAGAGTTCGACATGATCATTCCCCAAGGCACGTAATGCAAGACCACCTATGCCCCGGCCAGTGTGGCCCAGCGGTTCTAGGCGCTTCAGTCTGGAACCGCGCGACCGCTACGGTCGCAGGTTCGAATCCTGCCTTGGGCATGGATGTGTGTGATGTCCTTAGGTTAGTTAGGTTTAAGTAGTTCTAAGTTCTAGGGGACTGATGAACTCAGATGTTAAGTCCCATAGTGCTCAGAGCCATTTGAACGATCTGAACCACCTATGCAGTTTGGCAATCCAAGAAGGCAGTCGTTACACGGATAAGATAAATGATCAAGTGTAACATTATCGAAAACTCTGATTCACCCTACTGCAACCCCTTAGTTTCTGTTGTGAAGGAAGATGTCAGCGTAAGGTTGGTACTGGACGCTAGCAACATTAATAAAATAATATCACCGGTTTGTAGGAGGCCTGAAC
Organism: Schistocerca piceifrons; assembly: GCF_021461385.2. Taxonomy (NCBI): domain Eukaryota; kingdom Metazoa; phylum Arthropoda; class Insecta; order Orthoptera; family Acrididae; genus Schistocerca; species Schistocerca piceifrons. The sequence continues at coordinate 106,465,265 of NC_060148.1, forward strand.
AGCTCGAAGAGCAATTCCAGAAATTTAGAGGTGTAAGGTATCTGTCTAGTTTTGACCCAAGACGTAGCCACTGTCAGGTCTGGCTGTCACAACAATCGAGGAAGTATACATCATTTATTTTCGCCGGCCAGTCGTATCAGTTCAAAGTAGTTCCCTTTGGTTTGAATGTCAGTTTTGGAATATTTATTGCGATTTTGGATTACGTTCTGGGACCAGAAATTTTAGACTAAGTGCGGTGTACGTCGATGACTTGCTAATCGCCACCACTTCATGGGAAAACCACATCCAGCTGATCGAGAAAGTGTTCGGAAGGTTCACGGACAACGGAGTTACTGCCAACCTCAGGAAGTCAAAATTCGGGAAACAAGAGATCAAATTCTTAAGCCACGTGTTATCTTCAGAAGGAATTCGACCGGATCCCAAGGAACTTTCAGCTATAGAAAACTTTCCTGCGCCCACCACGAAACGTCAGCTTAAAGGGTTCATTGGAATGGTGTCATTCTTTCGGCGTTTTGTATCCGGACAATGCCTTAACCACCCGTCATTATACAACCTGTTGAAAAAGAACGTTCCGTGGAATTGGACGGAAGAGTGTGAACGAGCTTTCGAGGAGATAAAAGAAGCATTACTCTCTAGTGATATCTTGAACCATCCAAATTTAGATGAAGACTTCTGTATATGTTGCGACGCTTCCTTTCAGGGTCTAGGCGCTTGTCTCTTCCAAGAAGAACAAGAAAACGGAGAGAAGAAAATCGGAATTATGAGTTTCGCGAGTCGCGTATTGACGGAGTGTGAGCGAAACTACTGAGTAACGGAATTGGAAGGTTTAACCGTCTTATGGGCACTTCAGAGATTTAGTTATTATATTTATGGTCGAAAAATAAAAGTTTATTCCGACAACGTCATAGCCGATGTCCCATCACGCATGCTGGAGGGAATGCCCGAAAACTATGAATTTGAGGGAAAACTACGGAACGGACAGATATCGTTAATGGAAACCCGATTCACTGAGACTACTACCTACAGCTGTGCAGACAAATGAAGACCTTGCATGACGCCGATAGAAAATGGAATAAAGTAAAGGGAGTACTTAAGATAAATCCTCAACACCGGTTAGCCGGCCTTAGTGGCCGAGCGGTTCTAGGCGCTTCAGACTGGAATAGCGCGACCTTTACGGTCGCAGGTTCGAGTCCAGCCTCGGGCATGGATGTGTGTGATGTCCTTAGGTTAGTTAGGTTTAAGTAGTTCTAAGTTCTAGTGGACTTATGACCTCAGATGTTAAGTCCCATAGTGCTCAGAGCCATTTGAACCATTTGAACCTCAACACCAGTTAGCGAAATGTTACAAATTACTTGAAGGAGTATAAGTTCATCGGACAACAGAATTCGGAAGAAGTTGCCTGTGCATACCCATGCCTATGTGGAACATTTGTTATGGTATACCCACCTGTCTTGGGGACACTTCGAACCTATAAAATGCAAGAAGGAAATATCGATGTATTGTTACGTTCCTAATATGCATGGAAAAAGGGTACACAAACTCCTAAAAAGTTGTCTAGAATGCCAGAAAGCCAAGCCATTTAATCTGTCAAATGCTTTGCCATTAAACCCCTTATTAACCCAGAAACCAGGGCACGTAGTAAGTATAGATCTCGCTGGACCACTCCCGACAGTAAGAATAGGTGCGAAATAGCTTGTGGCACTTCTAGATCTGTTTACAAAACGTATACGTACGCGACGAAGTCGTCAGACACGCAGCCGACTATAAGAAGAATACAGCAGGATTACTTCCCACGTTTCGGCAAACCGGAGGCCATACTTCCAGAAAATGCCTCGAACTTTAGCGGCAAACAATGGAGAGGTTTACTCGCAAAGAACAACATCAAGAAAATTTTGATTTCGAAATTCAGACCACAGTCAAACTTGACAGAACGCGTATTTAAGGAATTCAACCGATTCATCCGCACATAAATTTCGACACGCCAAACAAAATGGGTGGAATTTGTAACCCCGTTGGAGCAGATAGTCAACAACCGGCCCCACATGTCAACCGGTTACACGCCACCAGAAATAATGTCGAATCAAAGGGAACGCAACGAGTGGATCGATCCTATAACTAAACTTCAGAGTGATGAAGAAGAACTCGATGTAAAACTCAGACAGGCCATGATTTCACATACTGTTCATGTGAATATCAGAAAGAGAGCACACGATAAGAAGAACGGGAAGTGGTAGACTACAAACTTAAACAAAAAGTACTATTATAGTGCGGACGCATTGCAAACCTTCATTACTGTACCGTCTAAATAAAAAGCGGAGGTACTTGTACGAGGGTACGTACATAATTTTGCCCAAACGACACAATGGTAGCTATCTCATATTCGATCCCCTGTCTGGAAGAATAAAGGGTCTATACCACCATCAGTACATTAAGAAGTATGCTTCGAGCCAAGAAAATAATAATGACCACTGAGGAATATTTTGCCGATCACATCTACAAAAAGACCGCTGAATGACAAGAAGAAGAATGAATCCAAGAGTCAAAACACTGTCGCACAGAAAACAGGAAAGAAGAAAAGAAATTTACTAAGGAAAGTCGCCGACCACATTTACAGGAGAAATTATGGAATTCGTTTTGAGTTTGTCATTAAGAAGATGAAGTCCTACGCGACTGCTGGCCGTGGATGACGATTTATATTGAGGTTTTATTTGAATACAAAGGAAAGACGTAGCCGTTGAGCCGACTTCAGACATTCTACATGATGAATTTTGTAGGATGTAAGACGAAGGAACAGACGGCGCGACACGATTGAGAGAGAACAATTATTCGTAACCACCGCATGTAACGACAGATATAGGCGTGCGGACGATAAAAGAAACTCCAGCGGCAAGTGAGATAATGAACCACGTGGACTGAGCGGTAAGAAGAAAAACAAGGCAATGTACGACGTGACCCTGACGGAAACATTCACAGAATTTATCACTCATTTGCCCCTTGGCACGCCCAGCTTAAATATTTGCGGATCACCGCGCGAAGCGAATACTACAGAGCGCAGGAAGACGGGATAATGCGACCACGCCTATTCAAAATGAAAGTTTCCACATTTAAAGATATACCCCTCTGAGAATGCTAGTTCATTGACTTTAACAGTGGCAATTCAAAATATATACACGGACATTTCCCGGAATATAGAGACCTATATAACAATAAATGCATCAGAACTAAAGACTTATGTCAAGTACCAAGTGTACACTAAACACGAACAGTGGTATATGGTTCTACAATTTCTCCACTCGTATTTTATGACGAAACAAATCTCTGGTGAACAGCCTCGTATGAGTGTGCATGGGACACAATATTTCGGCAATCGACCACGTTGCCATCATCAGGTGCGCTGATGCACCCGAGATTTATTTCGTAACAGTGGTACAGTCAAAAAAATGGCTCTCAGTATAATGGGACTTAACATCTGAGGTCATCAGTCCCCTAGACTTAGAACCATGTAAACCTAACTAACCTCATCCATGCCGGAAGCAGAATTCGGGCTGCTCCGCTCTGAAGCGCCTAGAACCGCTCGGCCACAACGGTCGGCTGGCATAGTGATTTCGGAGCGGAAATAAGATATTACTGAGCAATGTATAAATGAAGTGAGCGAGTACTCACGCTACGTTTGTAAATCTGATGTTCGCATCCTTATCCCTTCCCCTATTAGCGGTGTAAGCTTAGTGTTAAGCATAACCTAAACCACGATTTTTTTATTGTTTCATGATAGAAAATAGGGACCAAAAGGAACAGAAGTCACGGACATTTATCAGCATGGATGAACATTTAACATAACGAGACTCCAGCTTCTTAATGTCCTTGTCTTGCCCACGTAACTGTAGCGGGACTTTGAATTTCGCCGCGCTACACTCGTTCCCTCAGACATAAATTATACCGTCGCAGCAGTATGAGCGCTCGCCGGCAGAGAAAATACTAAAATTGTAACTCTTTTTTTGTTTTCTATCCGTCTATTGTCTCTCGAGCGCAGAAGCTTAATGCAGACTAAAAAAACTTATTAGCTAGTCTTTATCTGATTTTAACGTGTAGACATATTGAGGCAGTTATGAAATTCGGAGGATGGAAGTAGCAAAGTAAATTAAACTGCATTCAGTATCAAGATGATTTTAATTGGCATAAATTAGTGATTCCTGGACGACTGCAAGATTTCGGAGCAGACTTTTCACGCACAAATAAAGTAGGAGATTTATGAAGATCTGGAAGCCGTACGAAAGAAGACATGTTAACATGGTTAAAGATGAACTCTTATCTATGCCATTTCCCCCTTTCAGTTACATTTTGTTATTCTCTGTTCTTTTGCAATAATTTTTGTAGTGGAAATTGGTTGAACGTTTGCTCAAAAACGACACATGGACCAACCCAACAATAGCTTTTCCGAATCACAAAGTCCGATCGCTTTTTCTCAAATACGAAGTCCGATTTGCATTTCATTCTTTCCCTTTTTCACGGTCATTTACGATTTTAAAAACCCCTTTTTAATCACCATTTCTTCCCACATTTTCAAACTTTTCCTTTCTTTTCTTCTCTTCTTTTTCTTCTTTTGTATTAATCACTACAAAACCATGTCAAGATGCGGTGAGACAAGACCACAAACTACCATCGTCAACCCACGGCGTTGAACGTCAAAGTGTTTTGTGTTCGTGTGCAACATGCAAATTTATTAGTGTAAATTTAAGCGATAAGTAAATACGGCGCAATTCACACAAAAAAACCTACAAAAGAGACAAAACCCCTGAACTAACGAAAACATCGTACAAATGTACAGACAATGATTAGTGTATAAGCAATCTACCTTTGATTTTAATGTTAGGTTATAAGTTTCTCTCTTTTCAGCAGGACTGAATTTATTAAATAATATGGAAGCTAGATCAAAGTGTTGTACAGTTACTTTTCAAGAGTGAAGGTCACCGCCTGTGCACAGACAGAGGCACACAAATGACCGTGGCACCGACCACAATGAACTGAAGCATAATAGTGCGAAACAATGGACTTTAAGTTCAAAGCATAAACACTTCTATGCAATTATTTGATAAATATTGTGGATATTATGATATACATGTTATGTTAAACAATTTAGATGAATGCATGTACTGTGTGCAACTACAACATCACTGGAATTACGCACATTCTCCACACGGGAGGCGATGAGATGTATTTTCACACTGCCACATCTCGTCACACAAAACACTGATCTGAGTAAGGAAAGAGGCCAAGAGCCATTTATTTGCCAATGTATAATATATAATTACGCATTGTAATGTTGTATTTTGATGATATACAAGGAGTAATGAATCCAGCACCACTGACGCGCCTAAGAAACTATAAACAAATTCAGCGCGCATCTAAAAACATCGATATTAAAGACAGACCCTGGAGACCGTTGAATACTAAAAAAAAAAAAAAAACAAGCGCGCACCCATCGTCCACTGCCGGACGATATCAGTCTCTTCTTATCTCCTGTATAATACGGACGCACCATTACATAGGGGTCATTATTAGACTTGTCATTTGTTAAACCCTACAGATAAATACTGTCATTTTGTTGCATGTGGGACTAGCATGTGTAAAAAACGTAGATTGGTTAATGAATGGTCATTTCTACGTGATTTGTAAACTTTTCAAACCACTCAACTTCTGTCATTGTTATTGACGTAAGTGTTAACATGTTATATGTACGTTAAGTCCAAGTTCGTAATTATAGTGTCAATTATCCTAAATTTGTGTTTGCTTAATGATTTCCTTTCTATGTGCCAAATTTCTTTTTCACAGAACCAACCGTGTCCGACGTGTCATTGCGCGGACAGAACAGTCGAGGCCGACGTTAACATACTGCTTATATTCCCCCATTGTAATATTCCTCAAACTCAGTTTTAGACTGGCCCTTAGGTACATTTTCAGTGCGAGTGACGTCCGGGACTTTCTTAGCAAACTTTACTTCTCCTACTGAACATCGCTCGCACGAAGCCTCACTGTTCCACAACACATAACCAATGAGGAAGTACGAATAGAACTGGAGAGAAAAGAAACTGGTGGCACAACCTACTTAGAAGAAGGGATCTGTTGATAGGACACACACTGAGACATCTGGACATCACGAATTTAGTACTGGAGGGAAGCGCAGAAAGTGGGCGGGCGGGGGAGGGGTTAGAGTCATACAAGGAGACCAAGTAATGAATACAGTAAACAGGTTGAGAGGGATGTGGGTTGCAGCAGTTACTTGGAGACGAAGAGGCCCGCACAGTTTAGAGTATCGTGGAGAGCTGCGTGAAATCAGTCTTTGTACTTAAGACCATAACAACAACAACCTTACTATTATTTCAGTTTTCAAATAGCATTTGCTTCTTTATACTATTTATCACAAATGGGATATGTGGTACCTGGATGTAATATAATTTCAATAGTTGGAGACAGTTGCTTATTATAGCACACAAATATTAGAAAACTTGCACATGCACATACCTAATGCTGTAATTGTTACATGAAACTAAAATTTGCTTCAGCTGTTACCATGAGGACCCTGAGACTAGTCCATCAGTAGACTCAGATGAAGGCTGTACATTTTAGTCATAACACGATATGAGATACACTATTAACTATGTATACATGACATCATAAACACTTTAACTTCAGACCAGCACAATCATCATTTAGCTTGCCCTTTAGCCTAACCAGTCACTGTTATGAATTTAGTTTTTACAGATAACTGTTACACTGTACTAAGATTTTAAGACGAACAATCTTTAAGTACGATACTTGAAATCTATTATTTGCAATTACAGTTTAATAAAAAATCAACTATCCTTGTACGTAAAAAACGTGGAGTACGTCAAAACTTGGCCTGACTGAATACTTATAGTGTCAACTACTCCACACAAGTTATTGGTTTTTTTTATGGGAGGTAATTAGTTTTCAGTTCAATGCTGGGATTATTACAGCACTTGGAATAGGACCTTGTTTAAGTAAATGATTGCGCATAAAATAAGAGTGCCCAACCCATTGTTTAGGGAACAAAAACTTATTCTTCATTAATAGAACAGATAAGTGGTCTATGCAATTAGTCAGTACTCAAATGATTCTGAGAGATGCAGGTGGTCGCAGTGTCGATCTCATGTGGCTATTCAAAAAATGTGCCAAAAATATCCATGGCTCTTGCTGTATATTCTCTGCTTGGTACGGTATTTCAGTGCTAACCAGTAAATAACTTGAAAAATGAGACTACGTTATTCGACATGTGAGGCTACTTTAAATAATTTTGCCGCTCTTCTTGCGTCGTTCAGTTCACAAGGTGTGAACACTTTGCGTGCTAGCCACCAATTTACTGTACGTGCAAAGGAGCCTTTCTTTCAAGTTTCAGATGATTACACACCTACTTCCCGCTTGCATGAACCAGTGTTTCAACTGAAGTTCTAACGTTTCAATTCTTTCACAGACTATTAATGATAGAATTACATCAAATTCGAGTAGCAATACACTTACATTGTACACACTAATTTCTCTCCATTAAAGCAACACGCAGAGTCCTCCCTAACAAATAAATCCTCAGTTAAGTCACAAATTTAGCATCATACCCCATATAATCTTACTTTTGGTAATAAGTGTGGTTATGGCAGTGAGCCTGTAAGTAGGCTGTTTATGTTTTCTTTATGTAAGCAGGCTGTTTAGGTTCTTATATTGGTAACGCCGCCGCCACATAGCGCTCTCTGTATGAAAATGAAATCACTGGCTGTGCTGTGTGCAGTATGTGGCTAGTTTGCATTGTTGCCTGCCATTGTTGTCATGAACTGCTATAGCTGGATGTGAACAGCACGTAGCGTTGCGCAGTTGGAGGCGAGCCGCCAGCAGTGGTGGATGTGGGGAGAGAGATGGCGGAGTTTTGTAATTTGTCATGAACTGATATATATATATTATGACTTTTGATGATATTAAGGTAAATACAGTGTTTGTTCTCTATTAAAATCTTTCATTTGCTAACTATCCCTATCAGTAGTTAGTGCCTTCAGTAGTTTGAATCTTTTATTTAGCTGGCAGTAGTGGCGCTCGCCGTATTGCAGTAGTTCGAGTAACGGAGATTTTTGTGAGGTAAGTGATTTCTGAAAGGTGTAGTTTAATGTTACTCAGGGCCATTCTTTTGCAGGGATCTTTGATAGTCAGATTGCATTGCGCTAAAAATATTGTGTGTCAGTTTAAGCACAGTCAGGTATAATTTGTTCTAAGGGGACGTTTCATAAGGCGACCCTGCCAGGATTCTTAAATGTTTTGAATTTACGTGTAGTAATGAACAGCTTATAGTCAAAATCATCATGTCGGCGAGTCACATGTCGGTCATTGTTACGTCGTTTCGGCGGTTCCATCTCAAAATCCAATGCGCCTTGCCAATTTCTTTCATAATTTCCGAAGTGTCCTGTGTTCTTATTTTGTTGTTGTTCCGTATTTCTAGTATGTCCCTCTTCCCGTACTGGAGCGCGAGTGTCCTCTGAAATATGTAATTCTTGTATTACCTGTGTCAGCTGATCTTGTACTTCCCGGATTTCTCTTTAGTACTGTGTATTGATTTGATTTTGATTTTGTTTGAATTTTCTTATTTGTTCATACTCTTCTGTGTCAGTGAAGGCTACGGGTCTTGTGTCATTCAGATCATCATCTACCTTTGTAGATAAGTTAGTGACCTGATCCGAAAGTTCAGCTACTTTCTCCGATAGTGAACACATTTCCTCAGTGTGTTTTTCTGAACCAAGTTTCAGAGTGTCCATTTGTGTTGAAATCGAATCTACGTGGTGAAGAACGTACTGTGCTGTAACGTATTGTTGTGCTACGGAAAAGGCTGTCTCATTGTAGCTATATCACAAAAGTTACTAATAAAACATGTTTTGCTTTCCAGAATAATACAGAAAAACTGTGCAGATATGAAACAGAAACACCACAGACAGATTCTAAGTCTGACAAAGCATTTCACTTTTGTGTATCATGAGGTAAGTACATTGACTTCTGCAGAACTTAGCTTTCAGAGGACAATAACTACGACACTTCCCAGAGATTATCTTACAGCAAGACGCATATTTAGCGCTACAGGACACGTATTTGAGTGATTAATTTTGTACTTAAAACATTTATTTTTACAGATTTTTGAATTACAAAGAAAGTTTTCCGTGATACATTTCATTCCATTGCTGTAATCTGTAACACCTAAGGGTATAATTACATTAAACCTCAGGGGGGTACACGCCTACTTTGTGTATCATGTGTTTGGCAAGCACAAGGAGCCCTAGCTAATATGGTATTTGCTTATACAACTTTACACATCGGTACCATATTTCTCTAACACGAATTACACAGCTATCTGATCATTTAACTGAGAGAGACAAACCTTTTTACTATGTCAGTGACAGATGTTTACGCAATTACACAGTTGGGTAACTTCACACTTATGAAATTGTATTTTGTCTGTACTGTGTGAACTCTTCATATTTTTTCAGAACCATTGTGATACTCTGAGAGCTTTGAATGATGTATTTGGTATGAGATCATGATTTTTAAAGTACGTTTGAGGTAGATGACACTATTGACATGAGCAGAGAATTTTCTTTAGGTTTTGAAATTATTGCAGAAAGCTACGACGATTTTGAGATTTGACTGAGGTGTTATGATGTTATTTTTATGACGACGATGTGTATAATGCTGCTGAGGTATGTTTATGATCAATAAGCTAATGCTATATGAGTTATTTGATTATGCTACGTATGTTATGATGAAATATTGAAGAAGTGTTGACGAATAAGGTAAGGAATAATGAATAGAAGTTAGGGACTCTTGACTTTTGAAAAAGGATGTTGGAAACCAAGAATCGTACTTTAAGAGTTATGAAATGTGTGTGTAGATGCGTGAATGTATCACAATGCCGGCGAAACTTTTTTGGACACTGTTATATTCATAGGATTTGGTTTCTACACATTTGCAACGTAAATTCTCGACCTGTGAAATTTTTATATGAGACTGTCACTGTAGCGGAAAAATGTCGTAAATATTTCCATAAGAATGTTAAGTGACCATCTGCACGTGCGTCGTGGGCACACAGCTGTGTCAGACACCTGGAGAACAAGCCATTAGTGTGAGTGCCTCATCAGAAGCACAGGTAGAAAAAAAAAGAAAGGGAAGGCCATTGTCCGCACTACTGACATCTCCTTGTTGAAAGCATATGGTGGAGCTCGTAATTTATGATATTTACTCAAATGCCTAATGAAACGATGAGAAACATTTCACAGCTATTGTCTTGCTAGTTAAGAAAAATGCCATATGGCTTGCTTTATGTATTTATTTACACATTTTGTTTAATATCAAGTTTCTAGCTGCACTGCAGCATTGATTAAAATAAAATTTAATATATGTACTAATATAAATATTTTATGCCTACAGATCCAGTAAATAATTTTATGATCTATCCAAAAAAAAATGAGGGAGCACAAAAAAGACATTTCCCTTCACAGGAATTGCATAAATAATTTTTACTATTTGGTAACTTATCTACTAGCGTAAGTTTTTGTGATGCATCACTCTAATGTTAAGATGTGACATAGGTATTAGACATGGCCATTTTAGTGTAATATTTTTTCTGCTTGAGCTTTGTCATGTGTAGATATGTTTTATATTTTTTATATTTTTTATATTTGCTGCTGCTGTTTGCCAGGCATAGTGTTATTGAATTTGACTTTTGCTAATTTCTTAATGCTGCTTGCTTCGCAAATCTGCATTTTTCTTTCATTGCTGTTTATATTAACTGTTTTATGTGATGCTGCATTGCCTCGTCCCTTGGTGTATATATCTGAGCTCAGTAGATTTAAGTTAGCTTAAGAAGGGGTAGACTATATAAGAAACTAACTATGATGAATTGGAAGAAATGCATTAAGAAGCTATAAGAAAATAGTTTGGCCAAAAAAAAGTAGTGCACAGTGGAGAAAAACTATTTTTGAAAGAGGATGTGAACAGAATACAGAAAGCATGCTTGGATAGGATTTTTTTGGTGGAAACAAATGTTGAAATAAGACGAAAGATCTATCGAATGAAGTTGTGGGGTGGACTGCAGTACCAAATACTGCAATGAAACAAACCCTGTCCTTTCCTTTTGTGTTATCCTACTATGTGTTTGTGTACCTTTGTGTATTTGTTTTCTTCCTGTCTCTGTGTAGTTTCATAGAATTTTTTTTCTTCTAATACTAAGCTACATTCACTATGATGAGGAATACTGTTATCCTCGAATATAATTGGCATTAATAATATGTTATTTACCTTGTTAATATGCTTAGACATTATTTATCTGTTCTGTTTTGTTGCTCATATGTGAAGCTGATGTTTCGCAAGTTATTCTGATCTTTTATGTATTTACTTATGTCATAATTCCTATAACACTGATGTATCTGTTTATTTCTATTCTTTTGTAGAGCCTGTATTACTACAAATGTTATCTGTATTGTTATGTTTTTAATGATGTATTTTGTACCTTTGTAATTGTATTCTTTCGTCATAAAATTGTAATTGACACCAGTTCATCATATTATTAACTTGTAAGCATTCATTTCACTGCACACTTTTCTGTTGGTCATACTATATGGCTACTATGTGAGAAGTTGGGACTGTTAGTGTTTGCACGTGTGTTGATAATTCAGCAAGGGACTGGATAACAGCATTGCTGGTTCAAAGGAAAATTCCAAAAACTACGTGAGTGTACAAGTGGTGGCTTATGGACTTGGTATTCTGTCTGCAAGCAATGACAATTCCACAAACTTTGTGAGTGCACAAGTGGGGGTATATGGACTTGCTATCTTCTCTGCAAGACTCTTCGATGGTGATTGTGCACCTGCACAGTCGCAACAGATGGCTGCTGGCCATCTCTACAAGGACTACAGTGGGTATCTTCTACGGCGGTACGGCATGGCTGTGTGCTCCGTGCGGCTGCCTCGAGTCGACTGAGCATGCTGACTCACCAGTACCATTATTTCTACAAGGACTGCAGTGGGTCTGCACCTCTGGTGGCCCACCAATACTGTAATTCTACCAGGACTACAGTGGGTCTACTCTGTGATGACCTACCTACCAATATTCTTCAAAACGTCGAATGACTCTGCTGTGGGTTTGCTCTGTTGTGGCCCATTACCTGTCTGGATGTCAAGAGTCAGTACTGTCTTTCCGTTGGAAGGACGCCACTACTTCTTCAAGACTGCATGGAAATCCACTACTTCTGTGTGCAATTTTTTTACTAATGAGACTTTGTGAAAAAAACTGTAATTACTATTATGATGAATGATCAGGACTGTCTTTATGGACTGTGAGAAAATTTTAGCTTTTGATCAACATTGTATTAATCAGTGTGTGCATTTTATATCTTTGTTACTGTAATTGTGAAAATTTTTTTCAAATCTGTATTGGCCAGTGCCCAACACCATTTGTAAAATTTTTTGTGGGGAGCGTGGGGGCTATGTAAGTAGGCTGTTTATGTTTTCTTTATGTAAGCAGGCTGTTTAGGTTCTTATATTGGTAACGCCGCCGCCACATAGCGCTCTCTGTATGAAAATGAAATCACTGGCTGTGCTGTGTGCAGTATGTGGCTAGTTTGCATTGTTGCCTGCCATTGTTGTCATGAACTGCTATAGCTGGATGTGAACAGCACGTAGCGTTGCGCAGTTGGAGGCGAGCCGCCAGCAGTGGTGGATGTGGGGAGAGAGATGGCGGAGTTTTGTAATTTGTCATGAACTGATATATATATATTATGACTTTTGATGATATTAAGGTAAATACAGTGTTTGTTCTCTATTAAAATCTTTCATTTGCTAACTATCCCTATCAGTAGTTAGTGCCTTCAGTAGTTTGAATCTTTTATTTAGCTGGCAGTAGTGGCGCTCGCCGTATTGCAGTAGTTCGAGTAACGGAGATTTTTGTGAGGTAAGTGATTTCTGAAAGGTGTAGTTTAATGTTACTCAGGGCCATTCTTTTGCAGGGATCTTTGATAGCCAGATTGCCTTGCGCTAAAAATATTGTGTGTCAGTTTAAGCACAGTCAGGTATAATTTGTTCTAAGGGGACGTTTCAAGCCAAATGATTTTATCGAAAATCGAAATTACTGCATTTACCTTACTGCCTTCATTATAGCTTTAAGGATGTCATGAAGGAAATGTGATATGTGAGAGTTTTCGAAATCCATACTGATTGGCAATGAGGTACATCTATTCAAGGAACCTCATTACGTTTGAGCTGAGAATATGTTGAAGAATCCTATAAGAAATGGATGGCAAGGATATTGCACAGTAGTTTTGTGAATGACTCCCGCTGCTCTTCTACTAGGTGGGTGTCTCCTCGAACTTCTTCCAACTACGGGGCACTGTTATTTGGACGGGAGATTTGCAATAGATTTTGGTTAAGAGAGGGGCTAAATCAGACGCAAATTCGGTGTAGGGTCTGATAGAGATTCCATCGGGCTTGGAGCCTTCTTAAATCTCAGCTGTTTCTCAACACTAATGACACTAATGGTACATCTGTATCTGTCATCGTCACAAATTAGAGCAATACCCCACAATACCACCTCTAAAGAAACATTTCGGGATACTAATTCAGTGTTTCTGATTTTGCTTTGCTATTCTTAATTGCTGTCATTACCTGGTCTGCGAGTGTCTGAAGACTAAATTTGGTACCAGCTTTACATAATACCGGCATTTCCTTGGTTTTGTGAGAGATCCTTCCTATTCTGTTACAGTAGTCTTAGTAGGAGTGATATCATGAAAAATCCAGGATGGAATGTGACAATATTATGAAAAGGAAAGTTGCAACTCACCACTGACAAGAAATTCTGAGTTGCAGATAGGCACAACAAAAAAGTCTCAGAGTTAAAGCTTTTGGCCAATGAGGCTTTCGTCAACAGTAGACACGCACACGCACATGCACACACACACACAAGCACACACACACACACACACATGACTGAAGTCTCAGGCAACTGAAACCACATTGTGAGGAGCAGCACGAGTGCATGATGGGAGTAGCGACTGGGTGTGGGGAGAGGAGGAGACTGTGGCAGGGAGGGGAGCGACAGTATGGTGGGGTGGTGGACAGTGAAGTGCTACAGGTTAGACAGAGGGCAGCGGAGAGGTGGGGAGGGAGGGGAAGTAGCAGAAACGCAGAGAAATAAAAGGACTGGGGGTGGTGGTGTAATGATGGCTGTGTACTGCTGGGATGGGAACAGGGCACCTTACTGGATGCGTGAGGACAGTGACTAACAAAGGAGGACGCCAGGTGGGATGTGGGAACCTTTGTCAGTCACTGTCCTCACCCATCCAGCTCCTACCCTATTCCCATTCCATCACAATGTAACCGTCATTCCACCACCAAAGATAGTCTTTCTATTTCTCTCCTTTTCTGCTACTTTCCTCCCCCTCCCCACCATTCCCATTCCCAATATCTAACATGCAGTACTTCACTGTCCGCCGCCCACACATACTACCCCTACCCCTCCCCACCCCAACCTCCTCTTCACCCCCACCCTATCGCCACTCCCATCATGCAATGGTGCTGCTGCTCGCAGTGATGTTTCAATTGCCTGAGAGTGCAGTGGTGTGTGTGAGTTTCGTTTGCGTGAGTAGGTGTGTGTGTGTGTGTGTGTGCTTGTTGTCTGTTGTTGACTTCAGCCTTAATGACCGAAAGGTTTAATTATGAGTCCATTTGTTCAGCCTATCTGTGACTCGGTAATCTTAGTAGGTTAGACGAAATTCTCTTTCATCAGCCAAATACATCTCATTTAGCATCTTTCTACATGTAGCCCCACGTTTTGCCTAGCATTCATTGACCAGTTGTCTCTTTTTTTTAGATGTTTCTTTAAAATGACTGCTGACTGTGGAGTGTCCCTCTTATCATGAACTGCTCCACATATGTTCAAAGTGCACAGCTGACTGTTCTTATAAACCTGATTCACAATTTTTCTGCATGCTTTTCTCCAGAGCTAAATATTTCGGGTATTCAAATAGGTCACAACTGCTTCTCTATCTGTTTTTCTGAACATTTATGTATTCTGCTACTTGTTTTAGTTGCCATTTGTACGTTGTAAATCATTGTTGCTTCATGGTCATTGATACTAGTTTCTGTGTGAGCTTCCTCAAAGAGTTATGGTCATTTTGAAACTATCAGATGCAATATCACTAGTGGGCTCCCAAACAGTCTGTTTTAGGTAATTCTCAGACAACTCATTTAGAGGTGTTTCACCAGACGTCTTGTCACCCCCACCTCTTACTAAACTGTCATTTTCTCAGTCGATTGTTGCACAATTAACATCTTCTTCAACAATTAGAGTGTGACTTAGAAACTTAGGTAACAGTGCTTCGGTTTTCTCTATAATTTTTTGTTGCATCTGGAGAAGGTCTAGAAGTTGACAGAGGGACCGGATTCCAAATCAATGCCCTCCGATCATACTGAGTCTTTCCCAGACAGCCTCACACGCTGTTTATGTTTCTGTTTTGGTTGGTACAATTTGTTTGTGACCTGGGACAAATGGCCTACTATCTCCATGTATATTTTCGATACACGCTGAAATTTTTATCAGTATCTCACTGCTGTCAGTTCCGCGTTTCCACCAGCCTTCTTTACCAGGTATTATGTGATGTCTACTGGGCCTGCTTCAAACCCTGGCACGTTGTTATCGGTGATTCAGAAGTTGATCACTTGAATTGTAATACTCTTGCCAGTATGTGACTCTTCTTTGGAACTATTACTGACACTTTCAGGTCCCTATCGTTATCTGGACTGGATGAAGAGTAGTATAATCTGAAAACCGTTGTGTCCACTGCGCACCCAAACAGCTACCTGAGCAGCAGCCTCTGATGTGTACCACACACCTGACCCATTTAGGGTGTCTATAGAGTACTCAACCCCTTGACGCAAGTCCAAGACATTTCAGGCTGCTTTGTCACAGAACCTTCTAACTCTGAGTCAGTAGTTGCATTCGATTCAGAACGTGGGGGCACGACCAATTTGGCACTGCAGCAAATTGTCTCACTGAAGTTAGATGAGTGAGACCACCATTATCAACCTTCTCTCGCAGTTGAATGATCCAAGTGTGGCCGAAGAGCGCGGCCAGCTGCCGGTTGCACCACGTTCCCTCAGCAGTCGAGGGAATGTCCTCTTCAGCAGGCTGAATAAGGCTTCCAGCCATAGACAGTGAGTACACTTAGTCTTCCCTCACATCGTTTCTTGCATTTCCCTAACGGATACATTCACATGCCGTACATTTGAACTTCCTACTGTGAACAGATGCTATCCTTCCGTGTTTGCCTCTTCTTGACACTGCACATACCATATTACTCAATAGTTGAAGTTAGTCTCACTGACTCAGTTTCGATTTCAGTGGAAGCCTGCACCTCCTATTTGCTGGTTAGGGTGATAGGTACCGCGTGCTGAGTCCTCCCTGGTCCCTGCTCCACTGTCGATGCAGCCTAGTCCTACCAATGGCAGACCACTCACAGCCAAGTCGATGGGCGGTGATAGATCATGTACTTCCTGAACAAGCTGCTGACAGCCAAGTGGATGAGCGGTGATAGATCATGAACGTACTGTACAAGCTTTTTACAGCCAAGTGGAGGAGTGTTGATAGATCATGTACTCCCTGTAGAAGCTGCTGACAGCCAAGTGGATGATTGGTGATAGATCATGTACTTCCTGTACAAGCTTCTTACAGCCAAGTGTATGAGTAGTGACACATCATGTACTTCCTGTAGAAGCTGATGACAGCCAAGCGGATCAGCGGGGACAGATCATGTACTCCGTGTAGAAGCGACAGCAGGAGATGGTAGTAACTCAGGTATCTGTGGCATATCTGATACATTACTGCTGGTAACTCAGCACCCTTATACAGCAGCTTCCAGGCAACTGATTTTAACTTATGAAACGGTTCTGGCGCTGCAGTCCGGAACCGCGGGACTGCTACGGTCGCAGGTTCGAATCCTGCCTCGGGCATGGATGTGTGTGATGTCCTTAGGTTAGTTAGGTTTATGTAGTTCTAAGTTCTAGGGGACTTATTACCTAAGATGTTGAGTCCCATAGTGCTCAGAGCCATTTGAACCATTTTTTTAACTTATGAACGTCAGCTAACTCTTCCCACGTTCGAGGACGGTGTTCACAGTAGGGCTGCAGTGTGGCTGGTGTAATGTTTTTCAGAACAGTAAAGAAGTATCATTGAAGTAAGCCTGCAGATCCTTTCTTATGTTCTGGGCCAGTTAAGCTCCAAGTACAGCTAGTTACCGTTAAGATCTGAAGCAGTCCGTTCGCAAATCGATGTTTCCTTTATAGTGCAGTAGCATCTTCTATAAACGCTACTAATCTCGTGAAATTTTTAGAGGTTGTAGTCGAAAACCAAATGAAAATTATCGTTAGTTTACAGTAAATGCAGACAATGGGATACATGTTACTTACAACAAGCGCTACAGAAACAATGATTTTATGCGACACACGTGCTACACATCACTGGTAACTTATGAAAATTTTAAAAAATTTACGTCTCTTCACTTTGATACACAATTAAAGATTAGATAAATGTTTCTTTGAATGAGGCTGCTACTCCGATAATTTTTATGGAGGATAAATGTCGATCGCAGCCGATGTTGCAGCACAAAATACGTACCTGATGGTACATAGCGTACGAAAACGGAATATATTACAACTCAAGCAGGATTTAAATACAGTTAACACGAAAAATGTTTAAAATTGATGTGAAGTTTTAGGACGTGACTCTTAGAGGAGACTTTATCTGTCATATCTGATTTTACTTGGACACGAAGGAAATAGAGGAAGTCGGTTGTTACATTTTGAACTGCGCGTCCAAGATGAACTCTGTAACATCAGTATGTCTCTAAAAAAAAAGGTTACGGTGTGGAACATAACACAGGTAAGTAAACCTTTGCGAAAATTCTACCGATACGTTCCACAGACAGATTACTTTTATCGCTGTAAGGGTCTATGGAATATACAAGATGATTTTTTCAACCATGTAAAAACTCTAGTGATTGATCAATGAGAGGATAAGGAACAAAAAATGTCTGATGGTGCCCAGAAACGCATGATCCGTATGCCAGAGACCATTTATTCAGTCATTCTTTGCTACAGAAGCTGCAGTGTAATACCATGCAGCTACAGTTACAGTATGCATGATATCCTCACAGAGGGTGGTACTGTTTATCGCACACCATGAGCTAGGATGCAGGAAGTCGTGAAGGACGTACCCGAAATGACCAGACACTACAGTTGGAAGAAAATGTAATCAGCAGTGTGGAAGGCGGCCGCCATCTCAGTAGCAGGCAGCGGACCGGCCTGTACAGGGTAAGCCAGACGAGCGTGTGGGACATTCTCCATGACGACTGTCACTACCGTTATCACTTACAGTGTGTGCAGGGCGTACTAGCGACAGACTTTCCACATAGGGAACAGTTATGTCACTGATTTGTTCACCAGGCAACCACGATTCCGGGATCTGTGTTAATTATCCTGTTCACAGACGACGGCACCTTTACGTGGAGTGGTATCTTCAACTCTCGTAACAGGCATCTGTGGGATGGTACGCAGAACGCCCATGGTATGGTGACAGCGAATCATCAGCATCGGTGCAGCTGGTATGTGTGGGCCGGGATAATTGGCGGCCGTATTTTGGGACCAGCCTTCCTTCCACATCGCCTAATAGGCCTGAACTACATCTACATCTACATCTACATCTATACTCCGCGAGCCACCTTACGGTGTGTGGCGGAGGGTACTTATTGTACCACTATCTGATCCCCCCTTCCCTGTTCCATTCACGAATTGTGCGTGGGAAGAACGACTGCTTGTAAGTCTCCGTATTTGCTCTAATTTCTCGGATCTTTTCGTTGTGATCATTACGCGAGATATATGTGGGCGGTAGTAATATGTTGCCCATCTCTTCCCGGAATGTGCTCTCTCGTAATTTCGATAATAAACCTCTCCGTATTGCGTAACGCCTTTCTTGAAGTGTCCGCCACTGGAGCTTGTTCAGCATCTCCGTAACGCTCTCGCGCTGACTAAATCTCCCCATGACGAATCGCGCAGCTTTTCGCTGGATCATGTCTATCTCTTCTATTAATCCAACCTGGTAAGGGTCCCATACTGATGAGCAATACTCAAGAATCGGACGAACAAGCGTTTTGTAAGCTACTTCTTTCGTCGATGAGTCACATTTTCTTAGAATTCTTCCTATGAATCTCAACCTGGCGCCTGCTTTTCCCACTATTTGTTTTATGTGATCATTCCACTTCAGATCGCTCCGGATAGTAACTCCTAAGTATTTTACGGTCGTTACCGCTTCCAATGATTTACCACCTATGGCATAATCGTACTGGAATGGATTTCTGCCCCTATGTATGCGCATTATATTACATTTATCTACGTTTAGGGAAAGCTGCCAGCTGTCGCACCATGCATTAATCCTCTGCAGGTCTTCCTGGAGTACGTACGAGTCTTCTGATGTTGCTACTTTCTTGTAGACAGCCGTGTCATCTGCAAATAGCCTCACGGAGCTACCGATGTTGTCAACTAAGTCATTTATGTATATTGTAAACAATAAAGGTCCTATCACGCTTCCTTGCGGTACTCCTGAAATTACCTCTACATCTGCAGATTTTGAACCGTTAAGAATGACATGTTGTGTTCTTTCTTCTAGGAAATCCTGAATCCAATCACAAACCTGGTCCGATATTCCGTAAGCTCGTATTTTTTTCACTAAACGTAAGTGCGGAACCGTATCAAATGCCTTCCTGAAGTCCAGGAATACGGCATCAATCTGCTCGCCAGTGTCTACGGCACTGTGAATTTCTTGGGCAAATAGGGCGAGCTGAGTTTCACATGATCTCTGTTTGCGGAATCCATGTTGGTTATGATGAAGGAGATTTGTATTATCTAAGAACGTCATAATACGAGAACACAAAACATGTTCCATTATTCTACAACAGATTGACGTAAGCGAAATAGGCCTATAATTATTCGCATCTGATTTATGACCCTTCTTGAAAATGGGAACGACCTGCGCTTTCTTCCAGTCGCTAGGTACTTTACGTTCTTCCAGCGATCTACGATAAATCGCTGATAGAAAGGGGGCAAGTTCTTTAGCACAATCACTGTACAATCTTAAGGGTATCTCGTCTGGTCCGGATGCTTTTCCGCTACTAAGTGATAGCAGTTGTTTTTCAATTCCGATATCGTTTATTTCAATATTTTCTATTTTGGCGTCCGTGCGACGGCTGAAGTCAGGGACCGTGTTACGGTTTTCCGCAGTGAAACAGTTTCGGAACACTGAATTCAGTATTTCTGCCTTTCTTCGGTCGTCCTCTGTTTCGGTGCCATCGTGGTCAACGAGTGACTGAATAGGGGATTTAGTTCCGCTTACCGATTTTACATATGACCAAAACTTTTTAGGGTTCTTGTTTAGATTGTTTGCCAATGTTTTATGTTCGAATTCGTTGAATGCTTCTCTCATTGCTCTCTTTACGCTCTTTTTCGCTTCGTTCAGCTTTTCCTTATCAGCTATGATTCGACTACTCTTAAACCTATGATGAAGCTTTCTTTGTTTCCGTAGTACCTTTCGTACATGATTGTTATACCACGGTGGATCTTTCCCCTCGCTTTGGACCTTAGTCGGTACAAACTTATCTAAGGCGTACTGGACGATGTTTTTGAATTTTTTCCATTTTTGTTCCACATCCTCTCCCTCAGAAAAGAACGTTTGATGGTGGTCACTCAGATATTCTGCGATTTGTGCCCTATCACTCTTGTTAAGCAAATATATTTTCCTTCCTTTCTTGGCATTTCTTATTACACTTGTAGTCATTGATGCAACCACTGACTTATGATCACTGATACCCTCTTCTACATTCACGGAGTCGAAAAGTTCCGGTCTATTTGTTGCTATGAGGTCTAAAACGTTAGCTTCACGAGTTGGTTCTCTAACTATCTGCTCGAAGTAATTCTCGGACAAGGCAGTCAGGATAATGTCACAAGAGTCTCTGTCCCTGGATCCAGTTCTGATTGTGTGACTATCCCATTCTATACCTGGTAGATTGAAGTCTCCCCCTATTACAATAGTATGATCACGAAACTTCTTCATGACGTTCTGCAGGTTCTCTCTGAGGCGCTCAACTACTACGGTTGCTGATGCAGGTGGTCTATAGAAGCATCCGACTATCATATCTGACCCACCTTTGATACTTAGCTTAACCCAGATTATTTCACATTCGCATTCGCTAATAACTTCACTGGATATTATTGAATTCTTTACTGCTATAAATACTCCTCCACCATTGGCGTTTATCCTATCCTTGCGGTACATATTCCATTCTGTGTCTAGGATTTCGTTACTGTTCACTTCCGGTTTTAACCAACTTTCCGTTCCTAATACTATATGCGCACTATTTCCTTCAATAAGAGATACTAATTCAGGAACCTTGCCCTGGATACTCCTGCAGTTTACCAATATTACGTTAACTTTTCCTGTTTTTGGTCTCTGAGGACGGACGTTCTTTATCAACGATGATAATGTCCTCTCTGGTAAGCCGTCAGGTATTTTATCGTTTCGCCCAAGGGGGGGTCCCTCTAACCTAAAAAACCCCCGTGTGCACGCCACACGTACTCTGCTACCCTAGTAGCTGCTTCCGGTGTGTAGTGCACGCCTGACCTGTCTAGGGGGGCCCTACAGTTTTCCACCCAATAACGGAGGTCGATGAATTTGCAACCATTATAGTCGCAGAGTCGTCTGAGCCTCTGGTTTAGACCCTCCACACGGCTCCAAACCAGAGGACCGCGATCGACTCTGGGCACTATGCTGCAGATATTAAGCTCAGCCTGCACTCCGCGTGCGATGCTGGTTGTCTTCACCAAATCAGCCAGCCGCCGGAAGGAACCAAGGATGGCCTCAGAACCCAAGCGGCAGGCGTCATTCGTTCCGACATGTGCTACTATCTGCAGCCGGTCACACCCAGTGCGTTCAATAGCTGCCGGAAGGGCCTCCTCCACATTACGGACGAGACCCCCCGGCAAGCACACCGAGTGGGCGCTTCTTGCGGGCGTCTTTCTGGAAGAAGTGCTATTGATGATTCTAATGGTTATGTGGCTGCTACACTTTGCCGTTAACATCCAGACGCATCTCAATGGCGTCTTCCCTGGTTGATGGATTGGAGAAGGTGGTCCAGTTGCATGGCCTGCTCGTTCACCGCATCTCAACCCGTGCGATTTCTGGTTATGGGGCGAGCTCAAGAAGTATCGTGCACGCGTAGCCAACTCCAGATGTGGAGACACTGGAGCAGCGTATTCAGCGTGCCTATGACGCTGTTTGTATGCAGCCTGGCCGATGCGAGCGTGGGAGACAGAGCACGCTATGGCGCGTATACACGCATGGATTGAGGCACATGGAAAGCATTTTCAGTACATACTGTAACTGTCGCTGCGTGGTACAGCGACTATTAGACTGCAGCCTTCGTAACAGTGTATGATTGAATAAATGGTCTCTAGCGTGGAAATCATTCATTTCCCGACGTAAGTTCATTAGACCTTTCTTGTTCCGCATGCTGTCATCGATCAATCCCTAGAGTTTGTACACGGTGGTAAAAAACACCCTGTATACGCAACATGATGACCAAATGGCATTCCAAATGGAGCTTTCTACAATACCAAAGGCAATGATACACTGATACCCAACGATGTTGCGCAGTTCCCTCGCAGTATTCCTATGACTGCCCTGTGACCCAAAGCAGTTACCCCAACACGTTCACGCCTGTGTGTACCACGGGTGGGTCACGCCCATCTCTGCCAGTTATGTTACTTGCATAGCAATAACGTCTCACGTACGTATTGCCTATCATGCAGGAGCAACGAACTGTACTGAATATAAGTTTGTGTGACCCTTGGACAAGAGAGATTTCTGAACAATTGATGTTTATTTATTTTTTATCTTCTCTCGCTGTTCTAAAAATAGAACCTCGATGTATTCAAGTAGGCTACTAGTCTAGTGTGTTTGAATAAGACAAGCTGGGAACAGGTGGCGCAGGCAGCTGGAGGGAAGCTCGCACACACTCGCCTCCCAACGGCGCCGGCGAGGACGTCTCAAACCAGAAATAAGGCTACCGTGATTAAATAAACTGGCACCAAAAGGACCACTTGGACCATGAGTAACGGATGAAACACTTACCTGAGCTGTCGGCTGTTACACTATGTCCGCTGACTTCTGTATACGATTCCGGAAAATAAATTCGTAATAATCTCAGTGCAAAACTTAAACATTTACTTCATTACTTCACAAAAAATTGCTGTCCATTATCATACCCAGCCTCATAGGAATCGAAAAAAAATAATTTTTACCTGTAACGGAATCTGGGCGACTGTAGCCACTACATATGACCACCGCCACAAAAATTCGGATGAACCAACAAGCGTTTCTGCGGAACATCACGGAAAGTCGCAGGTGTCGGGCCAAGTAAAAAACTTTTCCCTCAAAACAACTTCACCGAACTTGCAGTCTGCTGAACAACCTGAAATGTTACGAAAAGTGTAATTACAAAACGCACTTTTTTTGCAGCTACCTGTATAGTAAAAAAAGAAACGTAAATTAATCTGAATTACACCATTTCACAAGATGGATGCCACTCCGTTGTTCCGAATATATAGGGTGATTCACGAAGGTATGCAAATGTTTTAATTTCTTATTCTACAAGTAAAACTAAAGAAAAAAGTTCGTGTGAACACAGGTCCGCAAATGTTCATCTACGGAGTTACGGCTAGTGAGAGATTTTGCCTGAAATTTACCAACTTCGGTAATATGAAGCCATCGCAAAACTGCACGAGGTTACAGTAAAGCACGATTTCCATTTATTTTGTGGTTATTCATCTGGTGAAACTAATAAGAGATGATCCAGGGGCGTATCTGTAGTAGTTTTTCAGAACATCCAGTGAAGCAAAGAAGGAATTTCGTAAAAATTTTAATTTATTACTTGGCCCAATTTGTTTTTTAAATTCGAGGCGACTGCACAAAGTTTCCAGCAGAATTTGCAGAGAATTTTATTTTGAAATAATGATGCTAATAACTTTAACTGAAACTGTATGAATTTGTCAGATAATCTGCTTTTATTAATACCATATCACACGTGAATTCATGTTACAGCGGATAAAACATAGCTCAGTGTTAAGGGAGTTGTACAGTGGGCAAACAGTTTCACAATACATTCACAATAAATGTTCAAAAACGTGTCCAACGAGTTCAATGAATTTAGCTACACATGTATGAACTGATT
This sequence comes from Schistocerca piceifrons, assembly GCF_021461385.2. Classification (NCBI taxonomy): domain Eukaryota; kingdom Metazoa; phylum Arthropoda; class Insecta; order Orthoptera; family Acrididae; genus Schistocerca; species Schistocerca piceifrons. The sequence continues at coordinate 106,489,632 of NC_060148.1, forward strand.
TTGTTGCTCGTTTCAGTTCCACAGAGTTGTTCTTAATTTTGCCTATTGCATTCACAACGCGAGCAAGTAATGCCTCACGTGTATTTACTTTGTCCTCATAAACTATGTCTTTCAGCCATCTGCATACAAAAAAATGCATTGGTGTTAAATCTGGCGATCTGAGTGGCCACAGACGTGTAGCATCTCGACCAATCCATTTATGGCGAAAATGTTCATTTAAATGTGTATTGACGGGTTGGCGAAATGTGGAGGCGCGCCGTCCTGTTGAAAGCACATTTGCAATCGCGTAGCAAGTGGAACATCTTCGAGCAAGCGGGGTTTTCTTCTTGAAGGAATTGTAAGTATGTCTCGTCAGTTAGACGTGCTGGGAAAATATTTTATTAGATTCATCATATCAATGACGACGGAGTAAATGGAAATCATGCTTTACCTTAACCTCATACAGTTTTGCGATGGCTTCGTACTAGTGAAGTTGCTAAATTTCAGGCAAAATCCTTTATTAGCCGTAACTTCGTAAGTAAACATTTGCGGACCGATGTTTATATGAACTTTTTCTTTAGTTTTACTTGTAGGATAACATATTAAAATATTTGAGTATGTTTAGGTACCACCATGTATACTGGCTCATCAGCTGCACTGTTTAAGGCAAATACTGTCGAAACAATTTAAGAGATCGTTATAATGTTTGCACCCTATTAATTGCTAGAAACTGCTGTATGTGCGACGTATAGTCCGTTCTAATATTAATTGCAGGAGACAGGGATCAACTTCGCTTTTTCACATGAAACTATAGTATATGTCTATACGTGGTGATCTGGTATGCAGAGGGAGAGAAGGACGGGGCTGTGTCTCGCCTACAGCAGTGGCGTTAGCCAGCTAGACGAGCCTCAGGCGGCTAGGGACACGCCAGCGGGTGCTTCCGAGTGTGGTGCTGGCGGGAACTGTGCTCCAAGAAACATAGGGTGAATCAAAATGCGTCACCCGATTTCAAAACTATCCTAACTGTTATGTTATTTGACATATGTGGAAAGAGCAGGCCCGAGTTTACACCATTTCAGCCAGTCAGCAGCAGTGTGCGCCCGTTTCAGTTCCAGTAAAAATGGTGTCGGGACAACAGAAAGCGCTTTGTGTTCAAAGTTTTGCGCACTGCGGGTCAGTAATAACCGTTCAGCGCGATTTTCGTGTGGAACATCCTGTAGCACAGATCGTTAGACAACGGGATGAACAATTCCAAGAAACACGTTGTGTGTGTAAGGGCAAATCGCCGGGCCGTCCCCGAGTGTCTGACGAAGACGTCGAGCGCACCCGCCACAGTTCCACGAGGAGTCCGCAGCGATCCGTTGGTCGCACAGCACGACAGCTCAACGTGTCCCCGATGTCCGTCCTGGCGTTTGTTGCGTAGACGTTTACATACGAAACCGTACAAAATTCTGCTACGACAAGCTTTTTGTGAATGTAACAAACGACAACGTGTGGAGTTCTGTAATTTCGTTCCTGGAAAGATGGAGGATGACAGTTCTCTTCCACACTTCGAGCTTAGTGACGAGGCAAAATTCCATTTAAATTGACAATTTGGATATGATCTATGAGGACGTGCGTGCGAGTGCGCGGAATAATTACAATAATGGACCACACGCTTCGCAACAGCACGTAGCAAACTGTGTCAACGGAATGTCGTACCAGCATAACAGGGGACAAGCAAACGCTCAGGGTTACAGCAGTCATAATAATTTCAACCGTCGCAATGGAAAACTATATAGCAAATTTCCACATCAGAATAGATACAACCTGATTTATGAAAACACACAGCGACAATACGGTAACTCACAAATAAATCACAACTGTAATTACAAGCATCCGAACTACTGGAAATGTAATGGAAAGCGTCACAAGGGAAAGAAATGGAACAATAATATCGGACCACAACAGTATTGTCAGCCAAGTCACTTCACTCTCTCACATCAAAAGAATCCTTGCAGCCTCAAAATGCGACACTTTCTCACCAACTCAACCAACAGTTCAGGAGCAATAATCAGGACAATCCGTCGTATGCTTTTCTTAACACCGCCAGTCACAATAGCCGAGGAAACCTGACAATTTTTTACATGCAGGAGAACCAAGCATCAAACGCAATGTCAAATGACACGCAATTAAGTGATGCACATTTCGTAAGGTACACGAACGCTAGTTTTGAGCCTACTACTCAAGTAAAATTAACTGACATTTCAACTCCACCTAAGTCGGAAAAGTAGTAGCAGCTTCTTTATGCCTCCACAGGGAAGCTGCGGAACAAAATTACAACACCCTGAAGTAACATTAGACGACAAGTTAAGACAAGCTCTCATATCTTTAATCACTCATACCAACCTAAGAAAAAGGGCGCATGACAAACACATTACGAAAGTCTTATCGTATCATGTAAATGAACGAGTGCTTTTAAAGACCGACTTCAAACCATTTTTGACTTATCATAAGAATTGCAAGTGGCAGTACTTGTATGAAGGACCATTTATTATACTAAGAAAGCCGCACATTGGTTGCTATTTGTTAGCTGACCCTGTGTCTGGATGAATGAAAGGATTGTTTCATTACGCAGACTTATATATATATATATATATATATACATATATATATATATATATATATATATATATATATATATATACTCCTGGAAATGGAAAAAAGAACACATTGACACCGGTGTGTCAGACCCACCATACTTGCTCCGGACACTGCGAGAGGGCTGTACAAGCAATGATCACACGCACGGCACAGCGGACACAATGCACGTCCTCATGTATCCCGTGCCACCCAACGTGCTCTAGAAGGTGTAAGTCAACGACAGCGTGGACGAGAACCGTATGTGCAGTTGACGGACTTTGAGCGAGGGCGTATAGTGGGCATGCGGGAGGCCGGGTGGACGTACCGCCGAATTGCTCAACACGTGGGGCGTGAGGTCTCCACAGTACATTGATGTTGTCGCCAGTGGTCGGCGGAAGGTGCACGCGCCCGTCGACCTGGGACCGGACCGCAGCGACGCACGGATGCACGCCAAGACCGTAGGATCCTACGCAGTGCCGTAGGGGACCGCACCGCCATTTCCCAGCAAATTAGGGACACTGTTGCTCCTGGGGTATCGGCGAGGACCATTCGCAACCGTCTCCATGAAGCTGGGCTACGGTCCCACACACCGTTAGGCCGTCTTCCGCTCACGCCCCAACATCGTGCAGCCCGCCTCCAGTGGTGTCGCGACAGGCGTGAATGGAGGGACGAATGGAGACGTGTCGTCTTCAGCGATGAGAGTCGCTTCTGCCTTGGTGCCAATGATGGTCGTATGCGTGTTTGGCGCCGTGCAGGTGAGCGCCACAATCAGGACTGCAAACGACCGAGGCACACAGGGCCAACACCCGGCATCATGGTGTGGGGAGCGATCTCCTACACTGGCCGTACACCACTGGTGATCGTCGAGGGGACACTGAATAGTGCACGGTACATCCAAACCGTCATCGAACCCATCGTTCTACCATTCCTAGACCGGCAAGGGAACTTGCTGTTCCAACAGGACAATGCACGTCCGCATGTATCCCGTGCCACCCAACGTGCTCTAGAAGGTGTAAGTCAACTACCCTGGCCAGCAAGATCTCCGGATCTGTCCCCCATTGAGCATGTTTGGGACTGGATGAAGCGTCGTCTCACGTGGTCTGCACGTCCAGCACGAACGCTGGTCCAACTGAGGCGCCAGGTGGAAATGGCATGGCAAGCCGTTCCACAGGACTACATCCAGCATCTCTACGATCGTCTCCATGGGAGAATAGCAGCCTGCATTGCTGCGAAAGGTGGATATACACTGTACTAGTGCCGACATTGTGCATGCTCTGTTGCCTGTGTCTATGTGCCTGTGGTTCTGTCAGTGTGATCATGTGATGTATCTGACCCCAGGAATGTGTCAATAAAGTTTCCCCTTCCTGGGACAGTGAATTCACGGTGTTCTTATTTCAATTTCCAGGAGTATATATATATATATATATATATATATATATATATATATATATATATATATATATATAAGTGTACATAAGAATATTGCACAGGACTAACACCCTGTCCACCTGCCTCCACAAGAGAAGTTATTTATGTGTGTGCCTGAAATAAAATAGATTTGTTGTAGGAGAGAAAGATTTGCCTTAGATGTAAGTGTTAAGTTAATTGAGCCATGAGCAGCCACAGCCAAAGAGCTGAAAAACAAATAATATAGGAGGGACGTGCTAAGTGCCACCTGATACCACTAGTTTTAAGTATAACAAAGCTCTCTCCTCTTGAGTGAAATAAATTAAAATGATCATTCGGACCAGAATGATATCTCGTAAATAAAATTTGATTAAGGTCGCTTACTCTTATGAGGGAAATGTTTTGTTATGTATAAGGAGTGTTTGATAACAATTTTTATGAGACCACCTGTGAAAAGCAGTTGATACAGACCGCAGCTTAGCATATATGTGTCAAATAAATCAATAACTATCCAGGTAGCAGGAAAGAAGTGTGCAACTCAATTACTCTTATTACAGTACCGAGAAAACCGTATGCGCTCGTAGGAATTTTACGGCAGAGTGCAGCTGAAATACTTGCAAAGATCAATTATAAGTAAAATAATTTAGTACCAGAAGTATTTTTTTATATTTTAAAAAAGATTTTTTTTTGGGAACACAATTTTACGATACCCAGAACAGAAGATAGCTAACAGACACTGTTCACTGCTAATGCATGGTATAAGTAATTTTAGATATGAATAGAGAAATGCTTAGAGAGCTGGATCGGACGATACTGAGACTACTGTATCGATTTAATTACGCTAACTACTTATCATGGAAAACTAGCGTGATGAGGCACAATTTATGTGACGCTCATCATTTCACACATCATTAAAAGTTTGTCTTAAGATCTCTTCACCCCATAAAAGTCTATTGTGTTTTCCTCTAATCAGTATCCTTATCTTCCTACCTTATCTAGTAGATAAGTGAATTTTACGGACTGACAGCAAGCTTGATACGTACAGACTGTACGTATGGATGGTCGTGACACTTTAGTTGTTGACAGAATATGCATATTCTCCGCGAACCGCGAATTCAATTGAAGTTTGTTATGTGCAACAGCACGACAGAGAACACGAAGCTTCCCAATTTCCCTAGTGGAAACTTGAACATGAGCTGTTCATCCCATAAGCGAAGCCATAATGACTATGTCTTCAAACAAACGACGTAATTAACAGAGAAAAAATAAGAGCTGAACTTGAGAAAAGAGTAATTATTGTAAAAAGAGAAGAGTAAAAGTTTTCGAACAAGGTGTATGCCCTAAACCTAAAGTACTTTGGAAGCACAAACTATGAATAAGAGACACTGTTTTTCGTCAGGCCTTATAGTCATAGAGATTATTTTTCCTTTGTAAATAATATTTAGACATAATATGTATACCGAATGTTAATTCGGTAGTAGGTGACTATGGATTGGGGGTAAGAAATGAAAGAGGAAGCCGCCTGGTAGAATTTTGCACAGAGCACAACTTAATCATAGCTAACACTTGGTTCAAGAATCTTAAAAGAAGGTTGTATACATGGAAGAAGCCTGGAGATACTGATCGGTTTCAGATAGATTATATAATGGTAAGACAGAGATTTAGGAACCAGGTTTCAAATTGTAAGACATTTCCAGGGCCAGATGTGGACTCTGACCACAATCTATTAGCCACGAACTGTAGATTAAAACTGAGGAAACTGCAAAAAGGAGGGACTTTAAGGAGATGGGACCTGGATAAACTGAAAGAACCAGAGGTTGTACAGAGTTACAGGGAGAGCATAAGGCAACAATTGACAGGAATGGGGGAAAGAAATACAGCAGAAGAAGAATGGGTAGCTTTGAGGGATGAAGTAGTGAAGGTAGCAGAGGATCAAGTAGGTAAAAAGACGAGGGCTAGAAAAAATCCTTGGCTAACAGAAGAAATACTGAATTTAATTGATGAAAGGAGAAAATATAAAAATGCAATAAATGAAGCAGCCAAAAAGGAATACAAACGCCTAAAATATGAGATTGACAGGAAGTGCAAAATGGCTAAGCAGACATGGCTAGAGGACAACTGTAAGGATGTAGAGGCTGATCTCTCGGGGGGGGGGGGGGGGGGGAGGAGGGGGGTAAGATAGATACTACCTACAGGAAAAGTAAAGAGACCTTTGGAGGAAAGAGAACCACTTGTATGAATATCAAGAGCTCAGATGGAAACCCAGTTCTAAGGATAGAAGGGAAAGCAGGAAGGCGGAAGGAGTATATAGACGGTCTATACAAGGGCAATGTACTTGAGGACAATATTATGGAAATGGAAAAGGACGTAGATGAAGATGCAATGGGAGATATGATTCTACGTGAAGAGTTTGCCAGAGCACCGAAAGACCTGAGTCGAAACAAGTCCCCGGGAGTAGACAACATTCCCTTAGAACTACTGACAGCCTAGGGAGAGCCAGTCCTGACAAAACCATCTGGTGTGCAAGATATATGATGAAATACCCTCAGACTTCAAGAAGAATGTAATAATTCCAATCCCAGAGAAAGCAGGTGTTGACAGATGTTAAAATTACCGAACTATCAGATTAATAAGTCACTGCTGCAAAATACTAACGCAAGTTCTTTACAGACGAATAGAAAAACTAGTAGAAGCCGACCTCAGGGAAGATCCGTAAAAACATTGGAACACGTGAGGCAATACTGACCCTACGACTTATAAGCTAGATTAAGGAAAGGCAAACCTACGTTTCTAGGATTTGTAGACTTAGAGAAAGCTTTTGACAATGTTGACTGGAATACTCTCTTTCAAATTCTGAAGGTGGCAGGGGTAAAATACAGGGAGCGAAAGGTTATTTACAATTTGTACAGAAACCAAAAGGCAGTTATAAGAGTCGTGGGACATGAAACGGAGGCAGTGGTTGGGAAGGAAGTGAGAAAGGTTTGTAGCATCTCCCCGATGTTATTCAATCTGTATATTGAGCAAGCAGTAAAGGAAACAAAAGAAAAATTCGGAGTACGAATTAAAATCCATGGAGAAGAAATAAAAATTTTGAGGTTCGCCGATGACATTGTGATTCTGTCAGAGACAGCAAAGGACTTGGAAGAGCAGTTGAACGGAATGGATAGTGTCTTGAAGGGAGGATATAAGATGAACATCAACAAAAGCAAAACGAGGGTAATGGAATGTGGTCATATTAAGTCGGGGGATGCTGAGGGAATTATAGTAGGAAATGAGACACTTAAAGTAGTAAAGAAGTTTTGCTATTTCGGGAGCAAAATACCTGATGATGGCCGAAGTAGAGAGGATATAAAATGTAGACTGGCAATGGCAAGGAAAACCTTTCTGAAGAAGAGGAATTTGTTAACATCGAGTATAGATTTAAGTGTCAGGGAGTCATTTCTGAAAGTATTTGAATGGAGTGTAGCCATGTATGGAAGTGAAACATGGACGTTAATAGTTTGGACAAGAAGAGAATAGAAGCTTTTGAAACATGGTGCTACAGAAGAATGCTGAAGATTAGATGGGTAGATCACATAACTAATGAGGAAGTATTGAATAGGATTGGGGAGAAGAGAAGTTTGTGGCACAACTTGACTAGAAGGAGGGATCGGTTCGTAGGACATGTTCTGAGTCATCAAGGGATCACCAATTTAGTATTGGAGGGCAGCGTGGAGGGTAAAAATCGTAGAGGGAGACCAAGAGATGAATACACCAAGCAGATTGAGAAGGATTTGGTTGCAGTAGGTACTGGGAGATGAAGAATCTTGCACAGGACAGAGTAGAATGGAGAACTGCATCAAACCAGCCTCAGGACTGAAGACCACAACAACAACCACTACAACTCCATTTTGTAGTAATAATGCAGTCATCAATTAATGGACACTTATATGCTGCTGCGTGTGAAGCTGCTATAGATAAGCAATAAACGGACACGTATAAAACTTATGCGTGTGGACTTTCACATGACGACCAAATACATGTGCACACGGAATAATAATAACGTCTGAACTGAAAAGGTGATAACTCCACGGACACGTGTAGAATTCCATGTGTGAAGTAATGTTGTAAGTACTTGCACCACGAAACCACTATGTAGAAAACCGAACTGTGCAAGTGAACAAGTGTTGGACTTATCGCAACCGGTATTGTACGCCTTTCCACAGACACATTCTTCGACACAGCTACGGGAGTTGCCGCATCTGACTGCTTCCGTAATTCGGAGTCGATGAAAAACTGTAAAAACTCTCGACACGGCTAGTAGGCACCAAACGTTCTGCCTCTCTCGGAACACTGCTGCTAGCGTTGTGAAGCCTTCAAGTTACTATCACGTGACTATGACAAACGGACGTGACACAGAGCACGCTGCGCTCAACAATCCAGTTTCCTTTGCACAACGATCGCGGACTCCAAATGTGTTTGAAATACTTACAATATAAAATCTGATGAAACCATGAGTTAAGCACTTATATACCTTATAAAATCACCAAGACACCAATCTGAAACGTCTCAAACTCGACTTTGACAATTGCTACCGGACTTATAGGCCAGGCCAAGTAATGACGAAAACTTGTCGACCCAAATAAAACCAGAAAAATAAGTAAATACGATAACTAAGCCCTCCTAAGAGAATGAGACCTTATGTACACAAACATTATTGTTATCCTTACCTAATCCACTTTTCTTTTAGACTAAGTTATTAGTAAATAAGGACATTCTAATACAGATTTTCTCTGTATTTTTCATGTACGAGAACATGATTGGAAGCTCGAACATGCATCAAGTGAAATAGATACCGCCACCAAACGGCTCAACACGTTGCAGAACCAGTCTTCCAGTTCCTGATCCACGACAAATTTCCAACGCACCATCATATCCAGACAAACACTTGAACCTCCATAGTGAAACTGATGCCCTACGTTTCCTCCACTATGAAAGTGCAATCAATTTCCCTCACTCAAGTGTAGTGCTGCCATTTATACCTGAAGTTCTACCACTCCCAGTGCAAGCCATACTTATCCAAAGCGCAGTGAAACTTTTATTTTTTTTTGCATGTCATGAAAGCCATAAATCAGTAAAGTGCTAAGAGCTTAGCGCTAGAAATTTACGTCCAGACCACGACAAAAATATTCCTATAAATGGTTCAAATGGCTCTGAGCACTATGGGACTTAACTTCTGAGGTCATCAGTCCCCTAGAACTGAGAACTACTTAAACCTAACTAACCTAAGACATCACACACATCCACGCCCGAGGCAGGATTCGAACCTGCCACTGTAGCGGTCGCGCGGTTCCAGACTGTTGCGCCTAGAACCGCTCCGCCACCCCTGCTGGCCCTGTAAATGTCACTGTATAACAAGAATGTCAGTTCTTTGTAATATATTTTTCCAAGAGTGCACACTGCTCCCAGACTTCCTGCGAAGTCAAATTATTTATTTCTTTGTAATTTTTTAATATTTATTATGCCATGTATAATGTATCTATGTATGTGTATCTTCAGCCTAATTTCATTGTCTCTTACCGAGAAATGAACACCTGTTATCCTTTTATAATACATTAGAACGAGTCCGGCTCAGCAGTCATGTAATTACTCCATGAACAATTTACCATCAATTTCAGTCGTACGAATATATTTACCTGTTATTCTTTATGTCAACCACTCTGCCTAATGTCATATATGAAATCTATTGTAAAGAATTCTAGCAAGTAATACAAATTTGATTGATGAAAGCAATAATATTACAACTACGCGTGAGTCGCGATGATCCTGACGGAGTCATCGCGCCGCCCCGGGGTGGCCGAGCGGTTCTAGGCGCTACAGTGTGGAACCGCGCGACCACTACGGTTGCAGGTTCGAATCCTGCCTCGGGCATGGATGTGTGTGATGTCGTTAGGTTAGTTAGGTTTAAGTTGTTCTAAGTTCTAGGGGACTGGTGACCTCAGAAGTTAAGTTCCATAGTGCTCAGAGGTATTTGAGCCACTTTTTTTTTTTTTTTTTTGGAGTCATCGCTCCTCACTCGGAAAGCAATGTAATATTAATGGATTTCAGATACTTTGCAAATGATGTATTTGTCATAAATATGCTGAGCATCACAGCGCGAGAATAAAGAGACGAAATATTTTTGTAATGTGCGCCTATACCAAGATGCGCGTCCAGCGTTTAAATACTCTAAATAAACACTATGACCCGCTGGGCGCAGATATTTAAAATTACTGCCGCAGCGCTTGATACAAGAAGCAGCGAAGCAGAAGAAAGAACAATCTATGTTTTGTTAAGAAATATTCTAGAGACTTCATTACACTGGTACTTTTGGTCGCTGACATGTTAAGACGTACTACATAGCATTGCTACCAGTTGTATTTTTATCTTATCTAGAAATTATGTGAAACAACGAAGAAACGTCTCGGTAACTCGGGTGAAGAAGGAACGGACTGATAAAGTAGCAATTATTGGACTGCGCCATGTACACAATAAATATCAGCTGTAACCCATGTACTTCTTCTGTACTTGTCAGTGTCTAGAAGTTTAAAGCCAATTTGTTCAAGATATATTAATATTTTACGATGGAGTAATTTTCTTCTTATTTTTTTCTTTCACTAACCAAAAATGATGTTCAAATTGTATATTTGCTTTGTACAGGTTCGCTCTTTATCGCAGTGTCTCGATTGTATTTGGGAGACCAGTAATGTGTTCAACTTCCGATCTGTTAATCTTTCTCTTACGAAATTCGACTAATTTGCTTTCATTTCTATTTTTATATTCACATAGGTTCCTTAGGTATTTTCATCGAAGATTCTGATAGCGTGAAGGCAATCCAGATCAAAAGGTCAATTAAGAAAACCCTTGGCGTAATCAATCAGTACGTCTCCTGAACACAATCGAGAACCGACGTCTCGGTGATCAATTAATATCTTTCTCTCTTTTTAAGTCGTACTGAAAAACGGCCACACATGATAGCTGTAAGTACGCAATCTAGTGTTAGGTTTTATTTTGCCAGTAAATATTACCAATTATCAGTGACAGCATCACTATTATTATTTACTACTATTTCTTATACAGAATAAGCAAGTTACTAACACCAGAGCAGGAAGTGAAAAATGGCTAAGCAGTGATGGCTACAGGACAAATGTGAGGATTTAGAGGTATACATTACTAGGAGTAAGATAGATACCGCCTACAGGAAAATTAAAGAGACCTTTGGAGAAAAGGTGAATCTGAATGAATATCAAGAGTTCAAATCGAAATCAATTCTAAGCAAAGAAGGCAAGGTCGAGAGGTGGCGAGACTATGTGGAGGATCTACACAAGGGCCATGTACTTGAGGGCATTATTACGGAAATGGAAGAGGACGTAAATGAATATGAAATGGGAAATATGATACTGCATGAAGAACTTGACAGAGCACTGAAAAACCTACGTCGAATCAAGGCCCCTGGAGTAGATAACATGCCATTAGAACTACTGACAGCCTTGGGTGAGCCAGCCCTGACAAAACTCTACCATCTGGTGAGCAAGATGTATGAGACACGTGAAGAACCCTCAGACTTCAAAAGGAATTTAATAATTCCATTCCAATCCCAAAGAAAGCAGGTGTTGATAGGTGTCAAAATAACGGAACTATCAGTTTAATATTTCACGGCTGCAAAATACTGACACGAGCTCATTACAGACGAATGGGAAAACTGGTTAAGTCGACCTCGGGGAAAATCAGTTAGAATTCCGTAGAAATGTTGGAACACGTGAGGCAATTCTGACCCAACGATTTATCTTAGACTAAGGAAAGGCAAACCTACGTTCCTAGCATTTGTAGACTTAGAGAAAGCTTTTGACAATGTTGACTGGAAGTCTCTTTCAAATTCTGATGGTAGCAGTTGTCAAATACTGGGAGCGAAAGGTTATTTACAATTTTTGCAGAAACCAGTTAGCAGTTATAAGAGTTGAGGGTCATTAAAGGCAAGGAGTGGTTGGGAAAGAAGTGAGACAGGGTTGTAGCCTATCCCCAATGTTCCATTGAGCAAGCAGTAAAGAAAACGAAAGATAAATTTGGAGTAGGGATTAAAAACCATGGAGAAGAAATAAAACTTTGACGTTTGCTGATAACATTGTAATTCTGTGTGAGTCAATAGAGGACCTGCAAGAGCAGTTGGACTGAATGGACAGTGTCCTCAAAGGATGATATAGGATGAACATCAAGAAAAGCAAAACGAGGATAATGGAATGTAGTTGAATTAAATGACGTAGGAAATGAGATACTTAAAGTAGTAAAGGAGTTCTGATATTTCGGGAGCAAAATAACTGATGATGGTCGAAGTAGAGAGGATATAAAATGTAGACTGGCAATGGCAAGGAAAGCCTTTGTGAAGAAGAGAAATCTGTCAACATCAAGTATAAATTTAAGCGTCAGGAAGACTTTTCTGAAAGTATTTGTATGAAGTGTAGCCATGTATGGAAGCGAAACATGGACGATAAATAGTTTACGCAAACAGAGAATAGAAGCTTTCGAAATGCGGTCCTACAGAAGAATGCTGAAGAATAGATGCGTACATCATGTAACTAATGAGGAAGTACTGAATACAATTGAGGAGAAGAGGAATTTGTGACGTAACTAGACTAGCAGAAGGGATCGATGGTAGGACATCTTCAAAGGCATCAAGGGATCATGAATTTAGTATTGGAGTGCAGCGTGGAGGGTAAAAATCTTAGAGGGAGACCAAGAGATGAATACACTAAGCAGATTCGGAGGATGTTAGATGCAGTAGATACTTGGAGATGAAGAACCTTGCACGGGATAGAGCAGCATGGGGAACAGCATCAAACCAGTCTCTGGACTGAAGACCACAACAACAACACGTTTCAGTTACGACGAAGTTGTTTTAAAGGGACCAAGGTAGACCATTACCTTGGGGCGGATGTTTGGTCACCTAAGTTCCTGAATCCGAGAGAGCGTAAAAATTTGTTCCACACAGTGCTGGTGTGTGTGACAACAGGTATAATGGTTGGTCCACTATCTTAATCTCTACATTAGCACACTGTTTCCTTGTGTTCTGGGTGCAAGATTAATTACTGTAGAGACTAGGCGCCTTTTAGCGTGCCCGTTTGATGTGTTAAATAATAGATTGAGCCAATAGGTCGCCGGTTTGAACTGAGTGGCTTATCATGATTTTCGGTACTGATTTGTAACTTCAAACTGTCTCTCGGAGCGAGGACTGTAAATTTTAAATCATGTCAGATTTCTTGAACAATTGTGTTGGAAAACCTAATGAGTATAAGCAGCTATTATTTCAGATTTTTCTTGTATAGAGCGTCTCCATATTGTTCATGAAGATATTTTGGTTTTGTTGTCTATGTAACTAGTAACCCTTTTGCCATTGTTTAGTGTACTAAGAATTTATTAGACTACAAGCCTGGTATACATTTAATTTCACTTATTGATTCTTTCATTTTTTGACCTATTATTTCATTCTTTTTTAATTTAACTGAAAGCGTCACTCGGTGTTAAATTTGAACCAACCGCTGTTGTTGATCTGTGAAGTGTGAGTAGTGTTGCTAGACGGCCTTAGAGTAAAAATACAGTTAAATTTAGTTAACGTTTCATAGGCTGTGGCTCATAAAACATGCAAAATTCATTAATCCCGGACCTCTGTAATTTTTCAAGTTATCGAGTTTGTTTGATGAATTCGTATTGTGTAGTAGACTGTTTCATTTGGGCACCTTACCCCTCCAACCTAGCTCCCTGCCACTTGAAGTATTGTACGCAAGAGATAAACCGACTGAGGTAGCACTGTCATAAACAGACTGGCCTTGTATTCGGGAGGGTGGATGCTCTACTCTTCACCTACTCATCTAATTTAGATTTTCGTGGTATCCGTAAATCATATCCGGTAAATGCTAGGTTTATTCCTACTATAAGGTCACGGCTAACTATTTGTCGCACTCTTGCCATTCTAGACCTAAAAGCCTGCAAATGTCTCTTTATGTGACTTACAGTAATTTATCGTTCCTAAATTGTAATATCAAGATGTATCCAGTATGCCTGTAAATAGTGATCTACTAATTAAAGACTAATACTATTACTACTACTACTACTACTACTACTACTACTAACGTCATTACTACAACAACAACACACAAGTGCTAAGTATTCTTACATACCTGTTCAACACATGCATGGCATGGTGATCAGGAATGTTCTGGACATAGTGCAACACACTCATGTGGGCATATTACCGCAGTCGTTCCTCAGTTTATCAACATTCAGAGGTACAGTTTTCAGTCCTTCCTTGCCTTCTACCGATAATGGTCGTTCTATCGTAGTCGCTAAGTAGCATACGATGCAGCTATAACTGCTGTTACCAAGATCGTACCCGGTACCTGAGCTAAGGGCCAATTTCTACTAATTTTGTGGATGGGGAATGTTTGGAGAAAACAAAAACCTGGTTAACACGTGTGATCGACGTACTATCATGTCAATCTCTGCCATAGCAAAGCTGGTTACTTACGCAAAGTGGTAACAAACCCAAGAAAGCAGCAATAGGTTTATTTCTGGAACGAACTTGCAGATTAAAACTGTGTGCTGGACCGAGACTCGAACTAGGACCTTTCACTTTCAAGTGCTCTACCGACTGAGCTACCTAAACACGACTCACGACCCCTCCTTACAGCTTCACTTCCGTCAGTACCTCGTGTCCTACCTTCCTACTTGCCCGCGAAAGTCAAAGGTACCGAGTTCGAGTCTCGGTTAAGCAGACAGTTTTGATCTCCCAGGAAGTTTCATATCAGCGCACACTCCGCTGTAGAGTGAGAGTTTCATTCCGGAACTCTCGCCTGCTTCAGTTGTCATTTGGATCCGACAAGTTTACATAAAAGCAACTTTCGTCCAAGAACCACTGCTAGTAGCACCAATACATAAATTGTGCTGTAAGAAGCAATAGTAAGTAACTTTCAAAGCTAACGTTAGCCTATACGGGAGTTCTTAATAAGAACTGTCGCGCTACAGGTCGCGGAAAGTAATTTAGAAAAGAGAGAAACATCTCGGTCTCACTTTAGTTTTCCCCATTTTCATAGCCGGCACTTTTCAGTGTGGACAACACTGAGAACAGGAGACAGCCAAATTGAGGGAAGTTAGACGCACAGTATATACCTACCGTACGTTGATGGAGGGAGTACGTGGAGACTCACCAGACACGTCGGGCGCCGCGGCAGCCAGTGCGGTGGTGGTCGGCAGCGAGACTCGCCTCCTGTGCTGGACTGGGCTGCCGCCTCCCACCCACTCTGTCTGCAGTTTTCCTCGAGAACCCCTCCCTCACCCCACTCCTTCCCCCTCCCCCCTCCGTACCGACAACGATAACTCTTGCATAGGTCTGACGTTCGAAGTATTTCTGCCATCTGATCTTACCCGAAGCACTAAGAAATCTTGCTCTTACGCAAACCCAGTGAGTGAATTCAAGTCACGTATCGTGTCACCCAGTGGCCACACTGGCACCGTAATGGAAGATGATGCACTCTGTCTTTCTAAACTGTTTCACCGGAAATACGGTCGCTCCTTCCAATCACTGCATGAACACTGAAATTGCAGAGACTGAGATAAGCGATCGCGGAACAGGGAACCTGGAATCGCTTACTAGTAAAAAGCCCGGTTCGCCACATCAGATGCTGCTCATTCCCAGGCTCAGTCCGCTCCATTCTCACTGCGACGTACTTTGCCAGCAGGAGGTGTTCATTTCCGTTGCCTTTCTCTCTCCTTCTCCGGGATACGCAAGCCGGACAGAAAATTGTTCCCTCTCAGGAGGTGCATCGCACTTGCCGTCAACACTAAGTCCATAAATTATATGAAACAATTCATGAGATGATATATTTTAAGGGTATTTTTCTTTGCATAATTAGAGAAAAAATAGTGAAAATCGAAGTAAATTGTTGCAACGCCTGCAGACATTTTAATTTTCATTATTTTCACTTGCGTTGAGGTTCATATTCTTAAAAAATAAGTTATTAAAGTAAAATCAAAACCTTTTTGATTTCATATGAAAATTGGAATGGCTATGCTACACACAATTCACTACTCACAACCTTCAGCGGACATCACAGCATAACTCTGTTATTTTTGGCTGAAATCATTCAAAAAATTCACAGAAACTATTCGAAACATGAATGAAAATTGTCAAAATTTGATTTAATTGTAATTAATTCCTTGCACCCAAAACAAAATCCCAAAAAATCTGTCAAACAACATCTTAATGTGGTTTCCCCCAATAACCCGAAGAAAAGGTATCAAGGAATGGTATGAAATATAAACTCAAAACATCACAGCCATTAGTGTTGAATGCTCTAACGGCGCAATTAGGCGGGCGTTCTGTCTGCTATCTGTGGAGGATGCATTTCACGCTTGAGATTGTTGTGTGGTGCTTTGGGATTCTACATCCTACTCCACACATCAAAACAATTTTGCATCAGCCCGGTTCCCAGAACTCCTGAAAACAGACGTTGACTGTGGGTAGTGTATCACAGACACAGTCCCTTTGACTGGTCAGAGCTGTCACTAAACCCACACAAAGATGTAAGCAACCATGAATGACCAGCGCCTAATAGATGGAGGCGTCCGACAGCCGATCAGTTCCAGTCATTCCTCCATGAAGGAGGTATACAGCTCGTTTTGTCTGTAGTTAAACCATGCCTAGACGGTCAATACCAGGGTTCGATCGCGTGTGGATTGTTACTTTGTACCAGCAAGGGCTCTCAACAAGAGAAGTGTCCAGACATCTTGGAGTGAACCAAAGCGATGTTGTTCGGACAGGGAGGAGATACAGAGAGAGATAGGAACTGTCGATGACGTGCCTCACTCAGGCCGCCGAAGGCCTGCTACTGCATTGGATTACCGCTAATTTCGGAATTTGGCTCGGAGGTACCCTGAAAGTAGCGCCACCATGTTGAATATGCTTTTCGTGCAGCCACAGGACGTCGCGTTGGGCTGCATGATGGGCAACTTGACTCCTGATGTCCTTGGCGAGGTCCATCTTTGTAACGGCGGCGCCATGCAGCGCGTTTCAGATGGGCCCAACAACTAGCTGAATGGACCGCTCGGGACTGGCGTCACGTTCTCTTTCCCGATGAGTGCCGTATACGCCATTAAACAGACACCTGTAAGAGACGTGTTTGGTGGCAACACCGTCAGAATGAACGCGATACATACACTGTCCAGTGAGTGCAGCAAGGTGGAGGGTCACTACTGCTTTGGGGTGGCATTATGTGGGGCTGACGTACGCCGCTGGTGGTCATGGAAGGAGCCGTAATGGCTGTACAATACGTGAATGCCATCCTCCGACCGATAGCACAACCATATCGGCTACATACGGGCGAGGCATTCGTCTTCATGGATGATAATTCGCGCACCCATCCTGCACACCTTCTGAATGACTTCCTTCACGATAACGACTTCTCTCGATTGGCGTGGTCAGCATGTTCTCCAGACCTGAACACTATCGAACATGCCTGGGATGGATTGAAAAGGGCTGTTTATAGACGACATGACCTACTATCTACTCTGAGGGATCTACGCCGAATCTCTGTTGAGTAGTGAAGCAATCTGGACCAACAGTGCCTTGATCTTGTGGATAGTATGCCAAGATGAATACAGGCATGCATCAACGCAAGAGGACGTGCTACTGGGTATTAGTAGTACTGGTGTGTACAGCAATCTTGACCACCACCTCCTGAAGGTCTCATGCAATATGTGGTTTTAACAAGCAATAAAAAGGGCGGAAATGATGTGTATGTTGATCTATATTCCAATTTTCGGTACACGTTCCGGAACTCTCGGAACTGAGGTGACACAATTTTTTTTATGTGTGTATATCGTGGGCCCAGTAATGCTTTTTAATGTGAACAAAAACCACAGTGTTTATTCCAAAGCAGTGTTGCCCTCTCTTCTGCATCCTCCACACGTTGCGCCGTCGGTTGACTGGATGGACATTACGCATCGTTTGACAAGAGGCCAAACGGCGAGACGCCTGAGCACACTGCACGGCCCCAGGCAGCTGCTGCCCGATCGCTGTGGTCGCTGGCCAACAGGAGGTGTCCAGTCGTGAGTGCTGCTGGGGGAAACGTCTCCACTGTGAAGCGTCAGATTCCAAGTGTGCTCTCTGTGCAGTCCGCTTCTCTATGTTCTCTGGGAATCTTTTTGGGAATGGTACGTATTAACTGACAATAGCAACCCCTGTCCGCTTTGAAACCGACTGCCACAGAAAACGTGTGGCCCTCTTATTGGGTCCCTGTCGGTTAGGATCTTGTTACGATCACTGTCCTTGCTCCGCATTGCGTGGCTGCGTGTAACGTACCATTCCTCTTTGATACCTATGTACAAATGAACCAGCTTCAGACAACGTACGGACAGAGGCAAGTACAAGAACGATAGGATCTTTTTGCCAATTTATCACGTCCCGACATCGACCTACCGTCTTGTGCTCATTGCATACAAAACGGCCGGCACTTTCAAATCGATTCGCTGCCTCTACTGAAGTTACATTTTCCAGCATTTCTCAGGACTCCAGACTGATATTTCCCGAGGTGGTCTTCTCTTCAGAAGATAATTCATGTCATATCTTGCAACCATGCTGATGGTTCCATAGTATTCACACCATCACCTGCTTTCTTTAGTATTGCATTTATTGCATTATTTCCGATGTCTGAGGATGTTTAACCTGTCTCATTTGTCCTGCTCACCATGTGGAATAATTTGGTCATATCTGGCTCCCACGCGCCTCAATAATTCAGAAGTAATGCAGGTCTACGCTACGTTCATTGTTTCGAGTTTAGGACTTCCACAGATCTGTGAAATTGCTATCCCAGTATAGTATCTCTTATCACACCTCCTCTTACTTCTCCTAGTCTTTCTGTAATGGTGTCCTCAAGATTTTTTTCCCGTTATATTCATTTGCTTATCCGCCATCCGTTTACCAAGCTACGTGTTCAATCCACCTCCATTACAAACTCAGTGCAGTCGTAATTCCACCTTCCACGTACGCCTGTACTCAGGTACATTTATAAACTTAGGTTTTCGCGCCATGGTCACATTCAACAACATTTTTGTGGGTTTGCGTCCGCATTGTCAATATATATAAAACTACCGATGGTTCCTTTCCTGTTGTAAGCCACACCTTCTTCAGGGTATTTTTGTTTACTGCTGAATCAAAAAACATTGTTTCTTATATACCTGCAGACATGGCTGTTATCTACTTCTGATAGGCTCTCCAGTTTCCACCAATGAAAAGAAATAATAAAAACTCCCACAGTGACTTCTAACATCCCTCCCCTTCATCCTCAACAGTCTCAAACTCTGGGAAAAGGAAGTTCTGAACCATATCGAGATATGTGCTTGAGTGAACAGTGTTCTCGGCAAAGAAAAATGGATTGTACACCTTTTCCTGTAAAACTACACAAAACACATCAAATTTTGGAGACTTCCTGTCATGTTGTACAACTTCATGTGTTTGTTCCGTGTCCCACATTCAGACGATTTCATTTACCAACAGGATGGGGCACTGCCACGCTGGCGTCTTGAAGTGCGGGGATTTTTAAATCAAAGAATCAGCGAACTATGGATTGGTCGCGATGGACCGTATGATTCAGCTCTACATTACGGCCCTACATGGTCACTGAACTTGATTGTATGTGATATTTCTTGTGGGGGTTTATAAAAGACTCTACGTCACAGCCACTGCTGCTGATGTGCTGAATAGTGCGGATGCCATTACTCGTGCCGACCGGCGCATCACAACTCGACAATTGGCTCTACAGTTGTTGGTCAGCATTGGAAGTGCGTCTGCAGTGATCGAGACTCTGGGATATTGAAAGAGGCGCTCACGATGGGTTCCACGAGTGCTCACAGCGGACCACAAGATTCAAAGAAAGGCCATTTCATCTGAATTGTTGGAGCGTTTTGAGACCCACAGAGAGGCCTTTCTGTCACGAATCGTTACTGCGGACGAAGGCTGGGTGCGCCAGAAACAAAAAGGCAGTCCATGGAGTGGCATCATCCACGTTCACCACAAAAGAAGAAATTCAGGGCAATGCCCTCTGCCAGAAAAGTCATAGTGACAGTCTTCTTGGATTGTAATGGCGTCATTCTCAAGAATGTGATGCTTAGAGGATCAACCATCAACTCAGAGGCATACGTAAAGACTCTGAATAAACTCAAGAACCGTTTCAGACGTGTTCGATCGGACAAGAATCCAGGAGAAACCTTGCACCAACGCAACAATGCACACCAGCACAAAAGGCAGAGAACCCAGGAACACATGGCCAAATTAGGTTGGACATCCAATCTTAAGTTTTCCGGCGTATTTCCAGTTTGAACAGTTCTCGGGTATCCGACTGGGTGGCGTCGTAATTTCTCCTTAATATTTCGGCAGACGTACACGCTGCCATCTTCAGGTGGTTCCTGATGAATGCTGTGCTGTTCCTCTCGGCGCCGAGAGGAACAGCACAGCATTCGTCAGGAACCACCTGAAGATGGCAGCGTGTGCGTCTGCCGAAATACTGTGGAGAAATTACGACGCTACCCGGTCGAACATCCGAGAACTGTTCAAATAGGTTGAACACCCTTGCATCATCCATACTACACTCTAGGCGTGGTACTCTCGGCTTTCCATCTCTTTGGGCCACTTGAAGATTCTCTATGGGGAACACACTTTGAAGATGACGACAGTGTCAATGGTGTAGTGAAAACATGGCTACGCCTACAAGGAATAAAGGCTCTTCCACAACATTGGCGCATGGCCATTGGTCGTGATGGAGTCTATGTAGAAACATAGGACATGAACAAGACATGTTGATGTATATTGTTACCAAACTCTGACTCTAAACAATAAATATGTTCTGAGACAAATAACGTGGGGCATTACTTATTGAACGACCCTCGTATATGTATAATAGTTTCAAAAATGTTGTTCTTGTTGTGGTCTTCAGAAACTGGTTGGATGCAGCCGTCCATTCTGCTCTATACTGCACAAGCTTCTTCAAGTAACAACTGAAAAATACATCCTTATGAATCTGTTTAGTGTATTCATGTCTTGGTTATCCTCTATGGTTTTTGCCCTCCACGCTGCCCTCCAACACTAAACTGGTGATCCCTTGATGCCTCAGAACACGTCCTACCGACCGATCTCTTCTTCTAGTCAATTTGTGCCACAAATTCCCAATTGTCTTCAGTACCTCCTCATTAGTTTAATTGATCTACCCATCTAATCTTCAGCATTCTTCTGTAGCACCACATTTCCAAAGCTTCTATTCTCTAAACTAATTATCGCCCA
Source organism: Schistocerca piceifrons (assembly GCF_021461385.2). Classification (NCBI taxonomy): domain Eukaryota; kingdom Metazoa; phylum Arthropoda; class Insecta; order Orthoptera; family Acrididae; genus Schistocerca; species Schistocerca piceifrons. Next base: position 106,510,981 of record NC_060148.1, read on the forward strand.
TGTTTCACTACCATATATGGCTATGCTCCACATAAACATTTTCATAAAAGACTTCCTGACGCTCAAATCTATACTCGATGTTAACAAATTTCTCTTCTTCAGAAACGCTTTCCTTGCCACAGGCAGTCTACATTTTACATACTCTCGACTTCTACCATCATGAGTTATTTTACTTCCCAAATAGCAATACACATCTAGTACTTTGTGTCTCATTCATAGTCTAATTCCCTGAACATCATCTGATTCAATTCGACAACATTCAATTATCCTCGTTTTGCTTTTCCTCCTTTCAAGACACTGTCCATTCCGTTAAACTACTCTTCCATGTCCTTTACTGTCTCTGACAGGATTGCAATGTCATTGGCAAACCGCAAAGTTTTTATCTCTGCTCCATTAATTTTAATTCCAACTCCAAATTTTTCTTTTTTCTCCTTTACTACTTGCTCAATATACAGATTGAATAACATCAGGGACAGGCTACAACCCTGTCTCACTCCCTTCCCAAACTAATGCTTTCCTTTTATGCCCCTTAACTCCTTTAACTGCCATCTGCTTTCTGTAAAAATTGAAACTAGCTTTTCGCTCCCTGTATTTGGCCTCTGCCACCTTCAAAATTTGAAGGATAGAATTCCAGCAACACTGTCTAAAGCTTTCTCTAAGTCTACAAATGTTAGAAACGTAGATTTATCTGTCCTTGACCTACCTTCTAAGGTAAGTCATAGGGTCAGTATTCAAAAATGCAGACTTGCCAAATCGGATTATTCTTTCAGATACAGCATGTATAAGTAAAACGGTGAAATAATTTTACGTGAACCTGTGCATTGAACATTTCATAAATTATGCAAACAGAAGGCCTCTGTACATCCTTTTCCTCCTCCGCAGACCTGTTCTTGGAAGAACAGTCAACAAATCATTGGGCCACAGTTACGCTGTTTGTTTGTTGCTCAACTGCACTGATGGGTAATTACTTCTCACGAAAAAATAAATAAATAAACGTTGATAGCGACTGTTAGCGGTCTGGGGCAGTGGTTCGCTAGCGATATGGGGCGCCTCGCCTTCCTTAAATCGACGGCTTCCTACGTCACTCCGATAAGGGGGACGCGTGCGCAGTGCACCGGAGAGGCAGTTCCAGTTCGCAGCGTAGCAACATGACGAGAGCTGCGAGGACGTAGCGGCTCATTCGTCTTGTACTGTACTCGTTTCTTCTTTTTGTTTGCCAGCCCCAGGTCGACGATATTTCCCAACTGGAGCAAAACCTTGATAGTGGCGTCTACCCTCCCCCAAACCCATCGTCTGTTTGCGATAGGACACAAAAAATTAAAAAGAAATCGATTTTTGAAACATTGTAAGACGTGTATATTTCTATTGTCTATTGTCAAATCACAATTTATGAAAGATGTTTATATTTTATTAATAGGATTAAGTAGGAATAATTAATATTTGTCATGTTGGAAATAATTGTGGTAGCAGGGAATATCTGCATCAAAGTATTGTTGATATAATTTTAAAAAGGGCGGGAGAAACCACGTACGGATACATTTTAGGAAAAGAGCGGGAAAGACCGCGCATTGATACATTTTGTAGTGGTAGCAGGGATTGTCTGCACCAGAAAGCATTGTTGGCGGGAGAGACCGCACTTTAGCGTTGGTAGGAAGTCAGTAGTGAGCGAGAAGTGAAGCGAGTTGGTAGCAGGTCTGAAGCGAGAGGTTGAGAGGAGCGGTGTGCCAGCCACCAGCAATGATTTACAAGAGATTATAAACAGATGTACAGAGACATCAGCTAACTATTATAATAAGAGGAACTAATATTATTGAATTAATTCTTTGCGAAACTCAAGACTACTGAAGGTATGTTTGCGCAATGCTAGTTGTAAGATTATTGTAAAAAGTATGTCCCATTTGAACGTTTGTAGAATCATTTCATTACCAACAGTAAATATTTGTAGCGTTTCCAGAATATAAGTAATTTTTGCCAGCAATGTTGCATTACTGATTACAATCCATCCCAAAAACCATCAACATAAAACTTTGCAAAAATTTTATTGGTGTCAAGAAAAAGTGTAACTATGAATTAACTTCAGTCAAATTAATTAAAGAATAACGTCAGCTTTGCTATTAAAGAATAACGTCAGCTTTGGTAATAAATACAGCCACTTATTTATGACAGTCCACCAGCAGTTAATAGAGTATAGTGGAACAGAGGAAGTATATTCATGTCGCAGTTCGATGTAGCAGTCAGAAGGTGATCCAGTAACAGTAAAAAAGGTAGGGAACAGTTTTGGGTTATTGCAGGTAATGACTAAGGGCCACGACGACGACACATTCTATGTTTCGTCGAAATAATCAGAAAATCACTTTTAATAAGCAGCAATTAAATTTGTATGCTAAGATTGAAAAAGAGAATAAATTTCAAAGGGAAGATTTCATTTGTTATTATTAAGCAAGAAATAGAAATCCTAAGGGATGGTTACATAGGTTATTGTAAAAGGGAAGGTTATCATTAACAAAAGAGGTATAGAGGAGACGGGAAGGTTTCAACATGTGTTCATTTTTCAGCGCGCATCTTTCTGATAAGTTCGAAATATGGAAGACATACGTTCGAGGATATGTAAGACATGTTATTTGGTCTTAAGTCTGCCAAAGTGCAGTGCCACGCCTCTTCACACAGCAGTCTTCTCTCGCACGACGCTGTATTCCGCTCTATGCTATTCAAATTTGTATATTTTGTATTGAAAGCCATCAAGCGTATATTCAGGACAGTGCTCACAGTCCACCGATTTGACATCCTAACCCTCTTGGAAAAAAAAATCCCAATTAATACTTGGTTGCGTTATTTGCGACATGGAGAATAAGAACTCTGCCGGCCGGAGTGGCCGTGCGGTTGTAGGCGCTGTAGTCTGGAGCCGAGCGACCGCTACGGTCGCAGGTTCGAATCCTGCCTCAGGCATGGATGTGTGTGCTGTCCTTAGGTTAGTTAGGTTTAATTCGTTCTAAGTTCTAGGGTAGTGATGACCTCAGAAGTTAAGTCGCATAGTGCTCAGAGCCATTTGAACCAATAAGAACTCTTCAGAAAATTTGCACTCTTTATTGCCTACATCTACATCTTCGTGATTAGTCTGCTAATCACACTACATTGCCTGGCAGAAGGTGCCACCTTCAAGCTGTCTCTCTACCGTTCCACTCTCGAACGGCGCGCGAGACAAACGAGAACTTAAATTTTTCCGTACGAGCCCTGATTTATCTTATTTTATCGTGATGACCATTTTTCCCTTTGTAGGAGGGCGCCAACAGAATGTTTTGTATCGGGGGAGAAAACTGGTGATTGAAATTTCAGGAGAGGTCCCGTAGCAAGGGAAACGGCTTTGTTTTAATGATTAACATTCCCATTCACGTATCATGTCTGTGACACTATCTCCCCTATTTCACGGTAGTACAAAACGAGTTGACCTTCTTTGTGCTTTTTCGATGTCGTCCCTCAATCCCACCTCATGCGGATCCCACATCGCAAAGCAGTACTCCCGAATATGGCGGACAAGTGTAGTGTAAACAGTCGCTTCAGTACACCTGTTGCCCCTTCTGAGCGTTCCGCCAATGAATCGCAGTCTTTGGTTTGCTCTACCTACAACATTATCTACATGATAGGTCCTATTTAGGTTATTTGTTATTCTAATTCCTCGGTATTTAGTTGAATTTACAATCTTCAGATTTGAGTGACTTATCGCCCCCGGAATTTAGCAGATTTCCTTTAGTACTCATGTGAGTAACTTCACACTTTTCTTTACTCAGGATCAATTGCCACATTTCGCACCATACGGATATCTTATCTAAATCATTTTACAATTCGTTTGGGTCCTCTGATGACTTTACAAGACGGTAAATGCCAGCATTTTTCTCCAAACAATCTACTAGTTAATAACTTTCACATTTGTGTTACACAAAGTTAAATATAGGAAACATAAAACCAGTAAAAACAAGAAGCAATCGAGACAGTACGTATTTCTTCAATCCGAATGTCCTAGCACTTCTTTTTTTGTCTATAATCTCGCTACAGCTTTACACGGCGTGATTGCATTTCTGCGAAACAATCCATTACCTCACCAAAGTCCGTCAAACGTTTTGCTACATGAAAAATCAAAATGTTCCTGTCTAATACTGAAAAAGCTGTGTAAACACCAATAGTACCCTAGACCGGTGCGGTTTCTCGATTTGATTACGTCTATTTCGCCACTGTCTACTAGATAAAAGGAAATGTACCTTTCTAATATTGCAGCATTTGTAACACACACCAGATAAGTGACACTGTTTTTGCATAAATGGTCATTCCTGTGTACTTCATTTAAATAAATAACACAGCAGAAGATAACTCGTGAAGTACTAATATAAAATGCCTATTATGGCCTACTCCAGGCAAAAAATCTGATATTAAGAAATAGTTTCATATTTCGTTCATACGCTCCACTTCCTCAAGCATGAGATCGACAAGTAGTAATACCGAATTTTTCATACAATTTTAGAATCGTCAAATTCTTCCTCATAATTTGTGAGGTGTCCCCGTTTCTTCTCCTTCCTCGTTCTAACACATAATCATTTCATCACAACTGTTGCTGCCACTGTCTAAACTTAATCTCTGGTTAATTTCAGTAACCCTGCCAGCAGCACAGGTTCAGTTATCCCGCTTTTAATCGCCGGTTAAGTGTCATTGCGTGTTCGTACGACGCGTTTCTCGCACTTTACCGAGAACAGAACTTAATGCGGCTACTAACCGGCAGTAACAACTGGTAATGTAGCGATTTGGCAAACACTTTCTGTCAAAATTTCCTTTTCTTGGATACACCCAGAACATAATATGTGACCTTTCCAACCTGGTAGTCTGACTTTATGAATTTCGCTGGTAATAATAACAACGCTGATCATTCGCACACCCAATCAACCACGTAAAAAAACAGGGATCGGCATTCATCCGTTCGGGTTTATTCGGCTCAGCTCGTATAGCACCAGCCCCTTTTCTTTATTTCTACAGGCGAAGGGATTTCCCTGGCAGACACACCACGTAAACTATGCATGCATTAGAAAAACCTTATTATTCGTTCAGAAATCAACTCAGAATTTGTTCAAAAATGTTCAAGAAACAACTCGTATGCGTTTCAAAATCATATGAATGATCGATAAACAACATGCGGTGGATGATAAGGTTTTTTTATTCAAGAATATGGCTGGGCGCCCAGTGAAATTGCGATCTCCCCTAGATACAGGCCTGAAACTTTCTCGTCCAGCCATTTTAAACTGCGTGCAACATTATGTTGATAATTATCACGTTAGATCGATCATATTCAAGTGAATGAACGAGTTTTATCAGGTCATACGCCATTATCCTGTTTTAAACGGCGTTGTCATTGGTAGGGTTTGGGGAAGATGTTCCAAATGTTTTCATGTTCTGGATTTAGATATGTTCTTTCCTTCCTTACATTCGAATTTTTTCGTTATATCAGAACTGACTATCTGAAGGTTCCCTTGCCTCATGTTATCTTTTGAAGATAACACGGAGCAAACGAGTGTTCATACTGTCAGTGGGGTGCTGTTGAAAGTTCCAATGGCAGGAAGATGAAGAACAGCGCTGAAACCTGAACAAGGACGAGCTGTTTATCGTAGGTCGCATGGAGCAACCAAGAGTAGCTAGCGACTGAAAAGAAGCACAGGGCATTTTCATTTCGAAGAAGGATCATGAGACCGAAGTAAATATAATACGCCTGTATCGTTGACATCAACCAAGAATTATAGAATATGTATTACGCTCACAGAAACCTGCTATATAAAAATCAACATGGATTCCATATATAGAGATCCTGCAATACTCAGCTGACTGTGTTCTTCCGTGAGGCCCCGGACGGTGTTTACACCGGCGGCTAGGTGGCTGACGTTTTCCTTGACTTCAGGGAGGCATCCGACACAGCCCCAACACTGCCGTCAGTGGAAAAGCAAAATCGGGGCTGTTACGGTGGGAGACCAAAGACTTCCTATTTCAAACTCTGCACGAGCGTCTTCATAGCAGCTGCAGTGTGCTGATGAGCATTCTCATGAAAAGGAACATTGCCTAAAAGACAGCGTTCCTCTTCGCTTGTTCTGAACTCTCCCTTACGGTCAATTTTCTCGAATCGCCTTATCCAATCAGTGAACAAGAACATCAGCTAACATTCGCTTCTTCCCCTGACTACCTGCATCATGAACATCCCGCTTCAAATACCTCGCATGACTGCCAATCCTTGATATCACACGTCACGGCTGTTTCTCCTGGGCCTCATGAAATCAGGCTGAATCCCTCAGCATAATGAAATCAAATTACAGCACACACTCCTCACTTGGAGCGTGTGTCTGTTGTTTTAGCCATCAGTACGTGTTCGTTTTGTGCTCAGAACTGGAAAGTGCGACGAGGCGCGATATATCGGGATACGAGAGACACTGCACAAAACTTCTGAGCAAAGTTGTCTGAAGTCCATTTGACGATAAAATCCAAGAAATCACCACCATTTCTCCGGAAATATGCGCAACCACCGGCTGAGCAGCGAACGATAAAAACGATAAAAAGAAGCAAGTGCAGAAAAATCGTCCAAATCAACCTTAAAGTGATTGTGTCCAAGTTTCAATTAATACTGTTTACATTGATCAAAATTATGTGCATTTAAAAGTTGCGCAAGTAATAGAACGCAAGTACAGAATCTGATATCTGTCCCATCACTATGTCCAGATATTACCAATAGATTCTTGCAACCTTTGCTTCTAGATTTACGGCAGCATAAGGCCTAGAATGTCTGGTTGCTGTTTCGTCCGCACATTGGCCGTGAAACACGCTCTCCCACATTCGTTCACACTTGTCACATTTCTTTTCAATACATCTTGGAACGCACAAATTGTTATTATACTTTTGCCAGTGTGACCAAATCTGGCTCAGTTGCGCTTTCAGTGAGGGAGAAAATATCTGCGAAAGTACAAGGAACGAGGCAAACTGGTATCTTGAATCCTGATTTCAAATCCATGAGCAGAAGTACAGGGCTGTTCGTCCCACGCATCTGCTGCTATTCTGTCCTTGAAAAGTGACACCAACTGACTACTATATGAGGATTCCACCAAAGGATATGCCGACTGTACGACGTGGCTGATGCTCGAGGCAGTCGTTTGTTTGCTTTCTCCTGTAGAGCACATGTGATTTTGGCTCAGGTGGAATGAAAGTAACAAGATGATTTAGTGTAACGATTACTAAAAAAATTGATCCTGTTGTCAATTATATTGGTGTAATGAGCTGTTTTCAATCACACTAAACTTGTAGCTTATAATTTGTTTGTATGAAATTATATTTGTAGAAATGAAGCCTATCATAAGTCTGCAGGACAAAAGTGTGTATTTTGTAACATGGAGACAATTCCACGGAAAATATTCAAAATCGCTATAAAATAACAGATTTGTGTAATACAAATTTAAGTATTAAAAATTGAATGGACTTAATAAAATGAAAGCGGCGAGAATTGCTAGCCTTGTAATACAGATGCTGGAGAAGTGATTTTTTTAAAGATTTTCTCCTCGTTCAGGGGTTCTTTGCTTTTCGTGGAAGAAGGAAAATGTTTCACCCGCAGATGCAGAGTCTGAGTCAAAGCAATTCGCGAACTTCATTGGTGAGTGACTTCCTCTGAGGATAAAATAAAGACGCTGATTTTCCGGGTCACGGATCGGAGACTCTGGGTCGCCAGTGGTAGGACGCGTGAAGTAAGCGGTGGCTCTGGAAGGCAGTCTCAGCCCGCGAGCGCAGCAGGGGTGTCTGGCGGCAGGTGGCTGCCCTGTGCGTCCTGTAGTGATCTCGTTTTCTCTTTAATTTCAGATGCTATGTTTCCCTCATTGGCGTGTGATATTATGTTGGCAATTTTCACATTACGGAACCGAATAAAACTAATTTTACCAAGACATTTCCCCGTTACAGGGTGTTTCAAAAAGAATATATTTACTTCGAGTGCATATATTTATTAAACCTGACGAAATACAAATATGAAATTTACACTCATATTTACAAACCTCTCAAGTTCAGATTAAAGAAGTTCAATATGTCCTCCATCAGTGACACGAACAATAGCACATCGATACTCACATTCCTCCCATATTTGGGCAAGCATGTCCTTCGTCACTGATGTTACAGCAGTACGGATCCAGTTCTTCAACTTTTCCATGTTCTGTTGGAGTGGTCGTACATACACGTTGTCTTTAACGAAACCCCACAGGAAGAAGTCAGAGGGTGTCAAATGCAGTCACCGTGGAGCCCAGCTGAGACATGCTAAGTCTCCAGCTCCTTGATGTCCAATCCAACGGTTCGGTAGAATTTCATTCAGATATTCACGCACTTGGCGACTACAGCCAGTGGGTGCCCTGTGTTGTTGAAAAGTGAAGATGTCTTCGTGCAGTCTCAGAAACAATCAGTGACATACTACTGACCGTTAACCGTGTTTCCATCACAGTAGAACTGGCCGTAAACAGATGATCGGCGTATCGCACAAAACACATTGACTGCGACCGAATCTCGTTCAGTGGCTGTATGCGGGTTCTATGGCCGCAATTTCGAACATTCTCTTTGTTTACCTGACCACTAACATGGAAGGTCGCTTAATCACTGAACACGATTCGTTGTGCGAAAATGTTATCATTGTCAATAGTGTCGAGAATCTCGTTACAAAATGCCACACGTTTGCGTTAGTCAACAGGACGCAGAGCTTGTAACAGCTGTAACTTGTACTGCTTCATAACCAACTGACGTCTCAAAACACGCCAAATTCTTGTTGTAGGCAGTTGTAACTCCCGACTGGCACGACGAGATGATTTTGAGAGACTGTGTTTGAAAGCAGTTTGAATTCGTGCAACATTTACTTAGAGAACACGAGGACGGCCAGGACTCTTTCCTTTACACACACCGCCTGTGTCTAGAAACTGTCGATACCGTCTGGACCAATTTGTTACCTCAACCTGAAACGTCTTTGCACTGTAGTCACGGAACTGCACTTCGCAAACTCTAGAACTCAAAATGATTTCAGCTGTGGAGTAGCCATTTTAAACATATCAAGCTTACCAAAGAAAACAGGAGACCACTGACACGTAGCGGCTATTAATATGAACTGGACTGTGTATTCGTTTCTCCAATAGCTGAACCAAGGCGCAGTGATCGATAGTTTGGACTAAATAATACTTTGTAATACATATATTCTTTTCGAAACATCCTGTATTTTTCAAAACGCTTCGTCAGTGGTGAGGTTTATGGATGCTGCCACTCTTGTGTTCCGGGCTTAGGGTAGATTTGCTGTGTGCCTTTCGAATTTTGAGTAGCAAAGGACTGATAATATGAACAGTCATTCACTACGTGCTATGCTTCCAAACAGGGTAACTCTCGTTTCACTACACTTTCCGCAAACGTGACGTCATCTTGATGTCACACGCAATATCGACGACCTCATCATCGGCTATCAACTTTCGGTAGCCTTCGATACGGGCCACTGACAAGAGTTAATGCCCAAGCACTGAAGATTTTTAAAGCCACGTCATTCTTGGATATATTTATTATAACTACTGCAATCATAAAATGTTACATAATGATTTATCGATGGTTAATGTCTTCATATAAAAGTGCTCTCTCAGAAGTCACTTATTATCGTCAATAATTTCCAGATTAAGCATGGAACACGTTTGTTTTATAGTTTGTAGTATGTCGTTCTAAGCTAGCAAAGCACTGAAAATTTTTTACAAACACGTTGTCATTATCGTATAATGCAACTTAAGAACGGACCAACGATGTATATATTGAGGAGAAAATATGAGACAAACTTCACATGGTTAACTGATAGTGTAACAGATAACGGCGGGGTTTGTGGGGTCGGAAATTGTGGGTTCCTATCCCATGATATGCAAATAATTTTGTCATGTTATCGCTGGTAGCACATTCTGCGACTCTCTTGTCAATGTAATACAAGTAACTTGCGCAGTAAAACATGTTATTTACATTTTGTGTGAGGATGAAATAAATAGAAATATCCGAGTGCGCGCCTATGCAGGAACTTATGAGGACAGCTTAAATTGCTGTGAGTGAAACAAGTAACCATAACATCCATATTCCTCCCTCTCGTAAATATTTCACTCTCTGTTTCCGAATAAGTGCCGTGTTCGAGTGTGAGGTTAGGCTGGAACCTAAGAGCAAACTTTAAACTTCTGCGAGTGAATCGACGTGCAATAACATTCATATCCTCCCTTGTCACAAAATCGATAGCCGATCATACGGTCGTCCATATTGTGACTGACGTCAAAATAAGGTCACGTTTGCGGGAAATTCATGAAACGAGATTTACCCTTTAACATCCACATGAAGCGCACACAAATCTTGCCACCGATTATTCCTTTCAAAAACTAAAAGCGAAATGTGTATAGCCTCACAAAGTGCATTTCTTCTTATTTCCGTCAACCGTTACCTAATGCTCCATTTGCAAATCTCTACGACGAATGGTACTTAAAATTTTTCATACACGCATATGCGAAAATCCACACCTTCCCGGAATTTCTTCAGTATTACTAAATGTTATTCCACTCCTGCATCACAACTAAGCTTTCGTCGCCATTAACCACTTGAATAATTTATCTCAACATACACTGTCTCACTCTTTCCACCAATTGCTGAGCTAGCAGGCGTATGTTACATTCGTACATACCTTGTCCCCGATAATTCATTTGCTATGCTTTTGGTACTAGGTTACTCACATTCAAATCTTCTCATTTATTATTAGACCTCTTCTTGCATTAGCTCTATTTCATTTAGTGCTCGTAATCTCATACTGACGTGACTTGATCTTCATGTTACCGCATTTCACTTCTACACTACATCCAACTTGAACGTATTCACCTCTCTTTTTAAATTCTCTAACCTATCTACCTACTTAAGGGCACTAACACCTTACACTCCGACCTGTAGAATGCCACTTTCGTTCTTCTGATTACGTGCCATTTCTGAGTAGTCGCAGCCTGGAGATCGGTTTCGGCTATTATTTTACGTCCGTAATGTTTTGTCTGAGACTGTACCATCACCATTTAACGATGCAGCAGAGGTAGATCTTCTTGGAAAAAAAATAGCAGTTGTAGTTTCCTCTCGTTTTGAGACATTCGCAGTAGCAAGACAGCATGGCCATGTTGGCTGATGTTACAAGGCCACACCAGTCAGTCATTCAGACTGGTGTTACAAGACCAGTCAATCGTCCAGACTGTTGCCTCTGCAGCTGCTGAGAAGCCCTCCGCTGCTTGTCAGAAGCCATATGTTGGTCTGGCCGCTTCACATATACCACCACAATGTGGTTCCACGTACAGTAAAGCTATGCTAGATGCAGGCAACACATTCCACCTTGGGAATTCGACGGTCCATATCACCTACAGATTTTATCATTTATTTTTCGTGCCATACTGTATACGGACAAAAAGTAATATTTTGGTAACTGCCGTTCTTCGAGGTGTTTCCATTTTAGTGGACAGCAGAATATTTACCATAGCAGCAGCCGCCTGAGATGTGACGAACCTTGTTAGGTAGGGGTGCATCTTACTGCTATGCCTCGAGCATGTGTTCCAATTAAAAGAATTTAGGCTAAAAAGACACTGTAGCAGGAACAAGATACTGATAAAACCTAGAGCTAAGGAGCGAGCTCTGTCTAATTCCGTGGGCAGGCTGCAGAGCAGAAATCCCGTAATGTGCAGGGCAGCAAAATCCTCCAGTCTCCAAGAACAAGTCGAACGACGCACGAGTATCAGATCATACACTGTCTACGCCATCGACAGTCATTCCTAGAAAAATTACTGCGTTCGTTTAATAGGCGAGGTTAATTTTTCTGAAATACTGTAGAATTTTTCAGATGGTAAACGTGATTCTTGTGGTAGTCGTAACGAAGTTTGAACTGGATGCGTCAGGCAGTTAATTGATGACTGTAATCTGAAGATGACACTGTATCAGTTGCTTCTGTAAATGAGCAGTAAAAATGTCGCACTGTCATTAATCATTTTAGTTTGAAGGATTGGGCAGCCGAACAGATGAAAACTGAATGACGTCAAGTCCGAGGGACTCAGCACAGCGTGTACTGCCAGGAACAGAGCTGCAGACGGAACGCGCTTTGGACACTTAGAGGCTTCAGCAGAGCAGGAGACGGTGACGACACCCGTCATGTCGCAACACATAGTGGCTGACACGGGGTGATTTTCCACTGAGAGTGTCGGGGAATGTTTAATATCGATGTGCAGGGAATTTTACTCCAAATCAGAGGTGAAAAGGGTGACAAAACATTGGACATGGACCTTTGAAGTGTGCAGGTGGAGGCTGAAACCATTGTGTTAGCTGATACTCCGTTGAGCAGTATGCGTACAAAACAATGGCAAATCAATTCCATTACGAGTCATGGTTTTCTCTTTTTAGTGATTTTACTGGGCGCTAAGGATTAATCTTTTGGTAAATGGAATTATTATTCGTTGCGCTTAAACATTTGAAACAAGAGTCACAGACATCAACAAAATATTTAAGCGCAACGGAATATAATTTCATATACCGGAAGACTAATCGGTGAGGCCCAATAAAAGCAAGCAGAAAGAGATGACTATAGTTCGCATTAAAATTACTTTAACACATTGTAACCACAAGTGCATATTGCACAATGATTCGGATGGGACATATGAAACAAACTAAGATTACGATTACTGTATGAAATTCAAGAAATTCAGGAACAGATCTAATAACAAATAAGAAAATTAGAATGTGGGTACGCTGCTACCAGCAGCACAGCGAATTAATCACTATGGATAAGATAACACTCACCAAAAGAGAACAACTTCATAAGCCTGATGTCTCAACACTTGGTGAAGAGACTTACACGGTGTATGTTGAGATAAATTATTCAAGTGGTTAATGGGGACCAAAATTTAATTGTCATGCAGGACTGGAATTCTATTAGAGGAAGAGAAAGAAAAATATTAGGAGAACATGGACTGGCCTGGTGGGTTTTTCCTGTGAGCATAGTTTAATCGTTGGTAACACTTACTAATACTGAAGAAATTATAGGAAAATGTGGATTTTCACATATGGGTGTTTGATAAATTTTAAGTACCATTGGTCGTGGAAATTTTCAAATGGAGTGTTAGGTAACGGTTGACTGAAACGAGAAGAAATGAACTTTTATTTTCTGAAACGAATAATCGGTGGCAAGATTTGAGGATGGTGCATGTGGATGTTTGAAAGGGTAAATCTCGTTCACGAACTTCTCGCAATCGTGACGTCATTTTGACGTTACTCCCAATAGCAACGGCTGCATGATCGGCTATTGATTTGGTGACAATGGAAGATATGACTGTCATAGCACCTAGATTCACTTGCAGCAGTTTAAACTGTCTTTTTACAAAGATTCCAGCTTCGCCTAATACTCGAAACACGGCACTTATTCGAAAATAGAGAGTCAAATATTTACGAGAAGGAAGAATATGGATCTTATTGTTAGTTGTTTCAGTCGCTGAAATTTAAGCTGCCCTCTTAATTTCCGACCTAACCATGCACTTGGAAATCGCTATTTAATCCATCCTCCGTTCAAAAACCTATGTAAATAACATCGTTTATTGCGCAACGTACTTGTATTACATTGATAAGATGGTCGCAGAACGTGTTAGCAATGATAACATGAAACAGTTATTTGCATGTCATGGGATGGGATGGAAACCAACAACTTTCGACTCGACAAACTCCACCGTTATCTATTACGCTAACACTTAATCATGTGAAGTTCGTCTCGTGCCCCGATCTTCATATTCTCTCTTGAATGTATACATCTGTAAGGGTCTACGGGTTGCACGCAACTCTACGGTACGTAACACGTGCTCGCCAGCCGACCTGTCTGGAGTGCCGACAGTCTGCTCGGCCAGTGCACGTGCGTCCGGCCGCAGTGCGACGCAGGGAGTAGGCCACTGGCCGCCGCCTGCAGCGCGCCGTGTAAAGTAGCGCGGCCTCGGGTGTACATATGTCTCTCTTTCTTAGCTCACCATGGAGCCTTTCGATACGACCGTAATTATGTCAGACACAATGATGTGGTGTGCCTAGAGTGCGCGTTTTATAATCAGCCTTTGTTAATAAAACTGTTTCAACTTACTTCTCGGCGTTCTCGTATTGCCGCACCTCAGTGATACACTGCTTACAAACCCTGACAAATATTTCGTCTAATTGTCATCTGGAACAACAACACAAACAACCCCCTTATAGAAGTGGTGTCAGAAGTGGGATTATTATGGAAAATCTACAGTTCTGAAGGGCAACGGCCTTGCCACAGTGGATACACCGGTTCCCGTGCGATCACCGAAGATAAGCGCTGTCGGGCGTGGCCGGCACTTGGATGGGTGACCATCCAGCCGCCATGTGCTGTTGCCATTTTTCGGGGTGCACTCAGCCTCGTGACGCCAATTGAGGAGCTCGACCGAATAGTAGCGGCTCCGGTCAAAGAAACCATCATAACGACTGGGAGAGCGGTGTGCTGACCACACGCCCCTCCTATCCGCATCCTTAGCTGAGTATGACACGGCGGTCGGATGGTCCCGATGGGCCACTTGTGGCCTGAAGACGGAGTGCTTTACACTCCTGAAGAGGTGCAGCACAACGTGAACTTCGAGCAGCAGCAGCAGCATGAACATCTTCCGACTATGCAGGGACATCCAACGCTGGACTTCCGGTTGGTCTAGTCCAGTTTGTCTACAATACGAAAGGCAGTAATGGATTTTTATTTTACATTTGAGTGACTAATTGGCGTTAAATTAGCCGAACTGACGCAGTCAGAGTAACGTCGTCGATCTAAAACTGTTATTAATGAACTGCAAGAAGAGATTCGGCAATTACAAGCAGAAAGAAGCGACCATAACATTCCGAGAGACTTGTCAAATAATAGTTCATGCAGTACAGTTTTTAGCAGTTTTTAGCAGGAAACCCGAAGACGATGTGAACGTGTTTTTTCGTAAATTTGAAGGTCCCGCCCTGTTAGGATCATGGACAGATTCCGACAAGCTAGTGGTTGCCAAATTAAGAATTCAGGGAGCAGCGCAAGATTTCATTAGCGCAGAAGCTCCTTGCGTGAAAACAGAAGATTAAAATAAGTTTAAAACGATTGTTATTCATAGATTTAAACGTAAAAACGTGATCAGATTTTACAGAGAGCAGCTTTACAGTTTGCGAATGCGACGAGGCGAATCTATCGAGCAGTTTGCCGAAAGAATTCGAAATATCAACGCTCAAACGTACAAGTTAGTAGAAGATGAAAATGAAAATCGCGTTTAGTTGTTCAAAGTTGACCAGAGAGCCATGGACACATTCATTCATGGGTTGCACAGAGAGGAAGTAAGCACAGCTCTTAGATTGGCACGATGTATAACGTTTCAGGAAGCAGTAGAATGAGCTGACTTCTGAAATTTTCCCGGCGTATTTCTTCTTCTAATAATTTCCGGGTATGCAGCCGGATCCCGTCGACATTCTGCCACGATATTTCGGCCGGACGTCTCTGGGCCGAAATATCGTGGCAGAATGTCGACGGGATCCGGCTGCATACCCGGAAATTATTAGAACTAGAATGAGCTGTTGGTTTTGTTGAAGCACTAAGACGACCGAATGGGATGCAGAAACAAGAACGCAGAGTTTACAACACAACAGTACAACGCTGCAAAATCAGGGTCACAAGCGTAAGGATTGTAAAGAGAATCGAATCTGCTATCATTGCGGGATGCAGGATCATGTTTCGAGAGATTGTCGCAACAAGAGGAAAGGTAATGCGAACAACAGACAATCGGCCAGATCTTTAAACGAGTTTGTGGACGTAGTGGCCACCCCTCTATCGGCCCCCTGCTAGAGACAGTGATTCCTGTTAGTTCCAGCGAAAATCAGACCGAAAATGACTTCGTAATAGGTGCCGTATATCGTGGGAGAAACATCAAACTACTTATTGACACAGGAGCACAGACCTCATTAATGTGGTGTGACATAGACAAAGAGGATAAATTGAAACCACCACTATTAAAAGTGCGAGGGTTAAACAGAGGAAAACTACGTAACTATGGAGAAGTTGGCGTAGAATTAATTCTAGAACAAGGCCAAGATGAAGGTGAAAATAAAGATAAAGATAATTACACAGCAATGGTGCAAGTAGTTTCAAATAACGAAACGCGTTACGACGGTGATTTTCTGTCCGCTAAAGAGGCAGAGATATTTGTCACAGAAAGAAAGATCAGACAAGGCGGTAACAACTACAATCTAGGAAATCGTTCTTCAGATCTTACTCAAATTAGCAGCTATACTGACGCTTTGGTAATGCACCACCCAAACGATGAATCATTTCAAACCGTCCAAGTCAATGTTCAAACAGATCAGCCTCAGCTAATTCCCAAGGGAACAGGAAAGACAATCTACGTTGACCTACGTTGAAGTTAAGTCACTCTGAGGCAAGGAAGGAACTTTGTAATTAATTGAGCGATCCAAGAAAAGTGAGTTACTGGATAAAATACATTGTTATGTTGCTAGAAGTGTAGGTGTCGGTACTATGGTGAGACAGGATGTCGCAAAAGTCCCGGTTACAATAACGAATATGAGCAATGGGGATGTTGTTTTGCCACGAGGAACAAAAGTTGATGAAGTGTCGAGTGTAAGGAAAAGTGACGTAATACAGATTCCAGATGAGGTAACAAGTGCTGCAGTTATAAACATAGATGTTTGTAGCAGTACCGTAAAATTATAATAAGGAGGCAAAGTTAATAATGAACTGAAGCCCAAGATTTGGAAGAAGATAGAACATTTGACACCTGATAAAGAGAATATTTTAGCGCCTGTTTTGTTGGAGTATGCAGATTTATTCCGAGAACGTGCAAATTTACCTGTCACTCATTCAGTTCAGCATCGTATTCATACAGGGAATGCAGCCCCAGTCACACAGAAACCTTACCGAACACCATTCAATCAATGAGAGTCGGTAGAAGACATGGTTAAAGAACAATTAGAAGCTGAAATTATAAAACCACGAGATCACCCACCGTGGTGTTCACCTGTTGTAATTGTAAATAAGAAATCAATTTCTGGAGAACCACAGTTCCGTTTTTCTGTTGATTACCGATCTTTGAATGCTGTGACCACCACCGATATTTACCCCTTACCAAATGTAGTGGAAACCTTGAATTACTTGGGCAGATGTCAAATTTTTTCAGTATGTGATTTGACAAATGGTTATCACCAATTAACAGTGCATCCAGATGTTCACACAAATACTTCATTTGTAACAGCAATAGGAGTATGCAAGTATCTTCATATGACATTTCGACTTCGTAATGCTCCAATTAAATTTCAACGCCTGATACATTCAATTTTACCAGGGATCACCCCAACACAAGCACTTGTTTACTGTGATGATGTAATAATGTTTGGTGAAAACATGAAGCAGCGTACTCAGAGACTACAAGCTGTTTTGAGCCTATAAGAATCGCAAACCTGTCTTTATCAGTAGATAAATGGCATTTTGCACAAAGTAAAGTTAACTATCTTGGTCATGTTATAACCAGTGAAAGTGTTCAACCTGATGAAAAATTAATTGAAGATGTAAAGAATTTTCCTGAATTACAGAATTTGAGAGAACTACAATCATTCTTGGGATTGTCAAATTTCTACAGACAATTTATTGCCAGTTATGCGAATACAGCACGTCCAATGACACAGCTACTGAAGAAAAGAGCCACATTTAATTGGTGCAAAATTGGTGCAAAAAGGCGATGGAAGGACTTAAAATTGCTCTAACCACAGCCCCAGTGTTAGCCTATCAAGATATCAGTAAACCTTATATTCTTCTAACTGATGCATCCAATTTTGTCCAAGGTGCAATTTTGTCTCAAGAAGCTGATGGTCATGAACATCCAACAAAGCAGAATGTAATTATACTACTACTGAGAAGGAGCCTTGTGCTTTGTTTTTTGGTACAACACATAACAGATGTTTCTTAACAGGAAGAGAATTTACTGTTATTGCAGATCATGCCGCACTTAAATGGTTATTGACCTTAAAGGGTACAAGTTCCAAATTGACAAGATGAGCATTAAGACTAAGTGAGTACCAATTTAAGGTTATATGCCGACCTGTGAATGCTGATGCAATGAGTGGAAAAGTCAATGTTTGTGTTACAATAAGTCGAGAAGAAGAGTTAAAGGCAGCTCAAGAATTTTGTCGAAATAGATAGATTATTGTAGAAAATCACTAGTCAAGAAACCTCCTAGATATTCCAGGAAGCATTAAAGAGCAAATCATGAGAGAACAACATGATTCTTTATTACCACGACATTGTGGTAAAAAAGCAACAAACATTAAAATAGTTCAAATGTTTTGGTGGCTGAGCCGCAAAAGCTGACTTTTCAAGTTTGTTTCACAATGTGATTCCTGTAACAGACGGAATAATGTAGGAAAAAGTAGAGCACCGTGCAAGAAGTGCGAGAGACAAGCAAACCATTTGAATGAGTAGGACTAGACGTCATAGAACCGTTGCCTATGACTAAAGATGGAAACAAATACTTATTGTCAATGTTAGATCATTTCTCTAGATACCTTCTCACGATACCAATACCTCATCAGAGCGCTGAGACTATACTACAGTTTTTGTAAGCAAATGGATTCTTAACTTTGGATCACCATTAAGTAAATCTAGTGCTCAAGGAACGAATTTTATGAGTGGATCACTTAAACAGATTTGTAAGCTCATGCAAATAACTGAGTTAAGAACTACACCAGCACACCCTGAAGGAAATGGAAGAGTTGAGCGAGTCCACAGAACAATCGTTAAAATGGTTAGCCATTGTGTGATCAGCAAACTCTACAACTCGCATGTCTGTTTACCTTACTTGGTAAGTTGTTACAATGGCAAAATGCACAGATCAACTGGTCTAAGTCCATGTGAGATCGTCTGTGGAAGAAGAATGCATCCACCCTTGGACTTTGCGAGATAGACTGCCCGAATCAGCAATGAACATGTAAGGGATCTAGCATGCAAGCTAAACAAGCATGGAGGGGAGTGAAACAGCGAAATCATCAATCCTTTTTTCAGCAAGCAAGACAACGACCGCCAAGCAGCAGTGCCACAGTATCGAGTTGGAGATCTTGTGTATCTGAGCAATGTGGTGTTAAAGAAGAGTCAAATAAAAAAATTAAGAAGTTTTGGAGAGGACCATATCCAATCTTGGAGGTGTTGTCACTAGTCACTCTTAAGCCCCAACAGCCCTTTCGTTCGATTGTCGTTCATGTCAATCGTGTAAAACAATTTCTGGGTAGACTCCCTGTAGTATTCCAAGATGACGAGGACAGACCGAGAGGCAGATCTGTTCTTCTTAAACCCAGGAAACGAGAATCGCGATGTAACGGTCTAGAATTCGAGGCCAAGGCATCACCAAGTCCCGAGCGATCCTGTTCCAGAGACCTCTAAAATCTGCATAAACGTATGTAGGTGTGACAGTGCAATGCATATGTTTATTTCAGCCATGTGATTATGTGAATATGTTGTGAACATTTTGTACTGAAGCTATTACAACAGTGCACAAGTGAAACTAAACCTTTTATTCTACCGGTTACTACAAGAAACTCATTTAATTTATGTTCATTGTTAACTCTAGTATTTAGACTTAATTAACCATTGTTCATTTTTATTCTAATGTTTCCTATGATAGCGTATTTTACTTATGCTGTAGTCGTAGTACCACAGAGTGCAGGTGTTTTGTTTGAAGCACTATCAAACATGGTAGTTTCAACAAGTAATTCAAAACTTGTCCTCGAGTACAGTCTGAGTGAAATCCAGCAACAGTTCAGTTCTGTAAAGAAGCAAATTGATCTAAATCGTTCTGTTAAGGGTAATATACAATTTTGGAAATGGGTACATCTCCGTATAATAACTGGGTCACAGCCAGAATGCAGGCAGAGTCTACGTTTACTAATTATGAACAAGAGTTTTACTGATTTTTAAGGCCTTTGCTACACAAAACGTTAATTAGATATAAACGTGCCTGGTTTGATTTTGGAGGGAGCATCCTTCGTACCATTATTGGTACTTTAACTAGTCGAGATCTACTGGAAGCTAAAAGCAAAGTATTAGCTCTTGCACAACAGTCCAGTACAAATTCAACTAACATCTCTAATGAAATTACCTAATTAAAGAATATGCAAAGAACTATTACTAACTTCACAGTTTTCATTGAACAGATTGTAAAGCATTTTATGTCACATTTCCACGTAATTCCTAATGAAATGAAAACAAAAATCCTAGAACTATTCCAAGGATTAAATTCTGTGAGTGCACACTTAAATTTAAAAACACTTTTGTTAAGGATTACAAATAGTTTATCAAATGCTAGATCTGATGCCCCTAACTTAAGAACAGCCTTAGAAAGTAGTTGAAATGATTGTTTGAGCAGTGTACTACTGCATCCAGAACAATTTTTACAGATCCTACTATTAATTGAGCGAGAGGTAGATGCAACCTATACTATGATTTACCCTGTTTTTACAATTTATACAATTACTATAAGTAAACCAGCTCACACTCTTTAAAGATTGAATATTAATTAACTGTTATTGCTTCTATACCCACTGCTAGATCAAAGAATAATTTTGAAATGTATAAGATTTATACTTAACTTGTGAAATGGAGACAGGCAGGGATTCAAGTAAGATATGTACTGAACAAATTATCTACTGATCAGCGTGCATCGAAGATATTTTGTCAGTAAATGAAAATGATTTGCGTATGTGTAAACGAAGTCATAAGTTAATTTGCGCTGAATCAGAAGTATTCTTAGATAGTAGAGTGTATAGATGTGTATAGATGTGTTTATGAATCATTCTCCAAGAGATGATTGCCCTAGAATTTTAACGCATCTTTATCATCCATTTCTTAAATGATGTTTGGAAGGTGTAATTGTCTCATTTAACTCCAACCTTGATGTCACATTTACATGTAAAAATTATGATACAACTGAGCTACCCTTTACACTCAAATTGAATAATAGTGGATTAATCTTGAATGCAACACATTGTGATTTATCATGTGAAGTATTTTGTATGCCTAGTATATTGCCTACTACATTTCATTCAACTGGGCATTTGCCATTAATGAGAATGTTATCTGCTTATTACAATGATTCATACATATTAACATATGGAAAGCATTTCTTATCAAGGTTTTCCATTTGCAGTAATTTAATTAAGGATATCCATGGAAATGTGATTTCTTCCAATAATGAGTTAAGCTTCATTGAAGCAGCAAACAGAATTAAGTCTTTCGATTCATTCAGTAATGTTAATGCCTACTTGCTTGTCAGTATTGTGTTTTTATTGCTTTTATTAAATTGTTTTTTTGTCAACAGCATTTGTCATGTATGAAATTGTCATCATGAAGGCACGCTTCTCTGTACCGAACGTTGCTGTGTCTGCAAATGAAATACATGTTGCAATGCCTTCTGATGCCACAAATGGCGAAATAGATTCATAACGCCCAGGAAGTCGTTTTGAGCCAACTACGGTTGCTCTTCTGCTGTGGGGAGAATGATGTATGGGTCAACCGGTTGCACGCAGACATACAGTACGTAACACGCGCTCGCCAGCCGACCTATCTGGAGTGCTGACAATCTGCTCGGTCAGTAGACGTGCATCCGGCCGCAGTGCGACGCAGGGAGTAAGCCACTGGCCGCCATCCGCAGCGTGGTCTCACGTGCAAATATGACTCTTTTTCTTAGCTCACCATGGAACCTTTCGATACGACCATAATTACGATGTCAGACACAGTGGTGATGGGTGCACGTAGGATGCATGTTTTATGATCAGCCTTTGTCAGTAAAACTGTTTAAACTTACTTCTCGGCGTTCACATAGTGCCACACCTGAAGGACCCACTGGTGACAAATCCTGACAAATATTTCGTCTAATTATCACCCAGAGCAACAAGACAAACAAACCCTTATACACTGTTGATACGTTACTAAGTGACATTTAACGATAATGATCACATTTCTGTAATAAATTTTCAGTGCTCTGATGGCTTGAAACGGCATACTACTAATTACAAAACAAACGTGTTTCATGTTTAATTTCCAAAATATTGATGATAATAACTCACTACTAAGAGAGCACCCTTATGTGAAGCCATTAACCATCGATAAATCATTATGTAACATTTTATTAATGCAGTAAATATAATATATCATTCCAAGAACGTCGTGTTTTTCTAAATATCCAGTGTGTGCACATTAAGTCTTGTCAGGGGTCTGTATCGAAAGTTAACGAAAGTCGATAGCCGATCATGCGGTCGTAGATGTTGCATGTGACGTCGAGATGACGTCACGTTTGTGGAAAGTGTGGTCAAACGAGCGTTAACCTGTTTGGAAACATAGCCATAGTAAATGAATGTTCATATTCTCAGTGCTTTGCTACTGAAAATTCGACTAGCTATTAGCAAAACTACTCTAGCAGCATTCCTAAACCTTGTCACTGGCGGAGCGTTTTAAAAAATAATAGTGAATTGAGAATGGCTTGGTAAAATTAGTTGTAATGGTTTCCGTAATGTGAAAATTACCAACATAATATAACACGCAACTGAGGAAAACAGGCCATCTAAAATTTAATAAGAAAGGAGATCAGTCACAGACGAACAGAGCTGCCTCGTGGGAGGCAATCACCTGCCATTAAACCCTCCTGCTGTGCTCGCTACGTTGCACTTTTGCTGGCTGAGACTGCCTTTCAAATGCATCGCTTACTTCACGCGATGCTGTATTTCAAAACACGCCGCTTCGACGTAGCCAAAGCCGGTCTTATCACTGGCGACCCAGCGTCCACGATCCGTGACCCGGAAAATCAGCGTCTTTATTTTTTCCTCAGAGTAAATCACTCACCAATGGAGTTCGGGAATGATTTTGATACAGACCCTGCGTCTGCAGGTGAAAGATTAATCGTTCTTCTTAGAAAGGAAAGAACCTGTGAACGAGGATAAAATCGTAAGAAAAGCACATCTCCTGTATATGTATTACAATGGTATCAATTCTCGCCTCTTTCATTCTACGAAGGTCATTCCAAAAGAAATGCACACTATTTTTGTAAAAATACAGTTTTCATTCTGCATCTGTAAAAGTTTTACAGTGTGTATAAACATCCTTCCCGCTTGTGTTCAATCTTAGTTCCACCTGTTCCAGTGCGTAGCACCGTCACAGCACGTCTTCAAGATGGCTACTACACTTGACGTTCGTCAGAAGTGACGTGCTGTCATAGAATTCCTGTGCTGCGAAAACGAGACAGTGGGAAACACCCACAAGAGGTTGAAAAAGGTGAATAGAGATGCTGCTGTCGATCGCAGTACAGTTAGTCGGTTGGCAAGCAGTTTACGTGATGAAAGCGGGCACTGCAATATTGAGAATTGCCCTCACAGCGGAAGGCCTCGTACTGCACACCCTCCAGACAATGTGCAGGGAGTTAACGAATTGGTGACTGCTGACAGACGCATCACAGTGAACCAATTGTCATGCTACGTTCGGATAGTGGAAGGAAGTGTTTGCAGAATACTGAAAGTGTTGGTGTTAAAAAAGGTTTGTGTCAGGTGGCTTCCCAGGATGTTGACAGTGGCTCACAAAGAAACAAGGAAAACCGTATGCAGCGAACTTTTGGAACAGTATGAGAATAGTGGAGATGAATTTTCTGGAAGAATTGTGACAGGTGATGAAACATGGCTCCATCATTTTTCACCAGAGACGAAGAGGAAATCAATAGAGTGGTATCATGCAAATTCACCCAAGGAAAAACAAAAAATCAAAACGACACCTTCTGCTGAAAAAGTTACGGCTACGGTGTTTATCCATTCCGAAGGACTCTTGCTTGTGCACATCATGCCAAGTGGAACCACCATAGATTATGATGTATATGTGACGACAATGAATAAACTTCAAGCTAGACTGAGTCATGTTCGACCACATCGGCAGAAGCAGGGTGTTTTGCTGTTCCACGACAATGCACGGCCACGTGTCAGTCGAAAAACCATGGAAGCGATCACAAAACTCGGATGAACAATACTGAAACACCCGCTTTACAGTCCTGACCGGGCCCCATGTGATTATCCTGTCTTTGGGAAACTGAAAGACTCTCTTCGTGAAACAAGGTTTGAAGATGATGACTCCCTTGTGCACGCTGCCAAACAGTGACTGCAACAGGTTGGTCCAGAATTTTACCGTGCGGGTATACAGGCACTGGTTCCAAGATGGCGTAAGGCAGTTGAGAGGGATGGAAATTATGTGGAGAAATGAAAATATTGTTCCCAAAGGATGTATCTACACACTGTTAAACTTTGAAACATGTAGTATAAAAGATGGATTTAAAAAAAAAGAATAGTGTGCATTTCTTTTGGAGTAACCCTCGTATTAAGTCCATTCATTTCGTAAAAATTAAATTCGTATTACTTAAGAGCGGTATATTACAGTGATTTTGCATATTATCTCTCGAACTTTCTCCATATATTGGAATGTTCAGCTTTTCATGTTACTAAATATACAATTCCTGCAAAATTATGAAAATCTTAATTTCTACAAGTATAATTTCATACAAACGAATTATGAGCGTTATTGGAAACTGATGATTACATGGATATAAGCGACAAGAGAGTCAAATTTTTTAATAATGATTATATAACATATACTGAACTATTTAACGAACGTACATAAGCGAGCATACAGTGTTGAGTCCTGCCTGGTCGTCTAAGAAACCTGCTTTCTCGTATCGCCAGACAACAATTACAGCAAATCGTATTACTGTGTTTTATTAAAAAGGAAAAAAATACAATACTGAACTTTATGTTACACAGAAGTGTGGCATGCAAAGGGCGGCATGCAAAATAAGCAATGTTCTTTGGTATAACAGTTCCCATGTCCGTGTTACATAGACTGCACGTGGAAAGTAACTAGCGTCGATGCTGCTACAGACCCCGCTAATCTAGAAGCTACTGTCCAGCTGGGCCGTGGCCAGTCGGGCGTGGCGTGCATAGTGGCCGCTGCTGTCGCGTTGTCGTCCTGGAGAGGGGTCGGCCAGCCTGCGGTTCGCTGACGTCTTCCTCACAAAGCTCTCTGCTCCGTCGTTCCCGACTGCCGTGCCGGCGCTTGACTTCTAGTCGACGAGCGATCTCGCGTCGCGCCCACCGCCGTCTGCTGCCGCTAAAGAAACCCTGAGAAACACAGGCAGCACCGTGTGGCGTGAAGCGATGCCCGCGGCCTTCCTGCGGCGTCGGCTGCCGAGGAGGGAGCAGCAGGCGGAGGGCGTGGCAAGCAGTGCCATTAGGAGCGGTGTCGCTCACACATGATCTGCAAACTAAATCTGATGATCATAGAACAACATTAAGTGTATTTAAGTAATTTGATTAGTTTAAGTAATATTTGAACAAACAGTGAGAAATCAGTTACACGTGGGGCAGAACGTGGCAAACAGGTTGTGCAAAGCAGCTAAAAATGACACCATTAGCTGACAGTAAGCCATTAATCGAGCTTCTCTGACTGAAACCTGCGTGGAACGGAAAGAAACTTCCTAGCATAGCAGGGGTCCACATGGCCGCTCTGAGAGGACCAGTACACGGAATTTGCATTTGCGAGAAATATTAATTCGCAAAAATAAAGTGAAGAGTGGGGCACATACGACGAGAGAACACACATGGAAAGACCACACCAGAGGCCTCGGAAAGCTTCTCGGAAAGGAATGCTTTCAGAAAGACAACGGGAAGTCTTTGACAAGCACGAAAACTTTGTCCCTGTGTTTCTTTTTTTTCGTTATGGAAAACAGACCGGTTGAGAGCACCGCTATTTTTAACAAATACTCGCATATCACGTGATGAAGGAGTGGACAACACGAGGTTCCATGTGAACAGCTAGTGTATGGGCGGACTCTGAGAGGACAGAAAGGAAACATGAATGCTATAGGCCAGAAGGAAAGTAGTTTCCACCCTCCAATACGCTTCTCAAGCTTCATTCCGCCAAGAAACGACGCAAGTCGGCACCACAGTCAGCACTGGCCGCTACTACCTGTGGTAGGGGATGAACACAGGGTACACAGGCAGAGAACGAAGCAGGTATACAGAGCGGGAACCTGGGTAGGAGGAGAGGGCTCTTCAGAGCAGGGCCAAGTGTAGACGGAACACTTACTGTTCTGTAAGTCTAAAAGAGTTTTTTAGTGAACACTTGTGTTCACAGGGTTCGAAACTCTCGTAACATGTCCGGAGTCGAGATTACAGATTTCGACACGAGTTAGTCACGTTCTGCGGAACAATTAAGAGGGCAGAGCTGTACACGCCGCTCTGTCAGGGCGAGTGGACATTGACATTGGTTTAGCCTCACGAAAAGTGAGGGTAGGTTTCCGACTGCTGACACAGGTGAGGCCAGAACAGCGTCGAGGTTCAGACGTCCGCACAGCGTCGACGCGCCGCCGCCATCAGACGCCACTGCCGGCCACAGCAGCCGCCGACAGAGCGCTCTGCATGTCGTGTTTCTCAGGCGCTCAGTAAGGCAGTCACTAACGTGTGCGTGCACTGCAGTTCCACTGGAGATTCGAGTTGTGTTACGTATTTTCCCTCCATTCACTTGTGTCCAAGCTAGCCACGAATCGTGTGTGTCTTCATAGGGCTTAAAAGTCGAGAAAGGTATCGGTAAATATATGTTATTGCCCAGCTAAAATAGCATAGACAATAGGGCAATAATGAAGTGTTGTGAGTGTAATACTTTGAAGGGTAAATTGTTTTGTGATCCTTGTATTTTAAGTTACGCTAGGGGTTCTTTTCTCATGTAGAAACGCTTTTGAAAGGTGGCTATGTGTTCATGTATCACGATTAATTTCATTCGTGAATTCGTTGTCAGAATCTTCCTAATTATGGAGGATTTACCAATGCCACCAACTACACACTTTAACCCAATGCTTTTGCTGTTCTATAATAAAAAGATTTAGTGCAGGTAACACTTGTTTCTGTGTTCTACAGTAGCAGTTTCCTCACTGAAATACACCCCTGGAAATGGAAAAAAGAACACATTGACACCGGTGTGTCAGACCCACCATACTTGCTTCGGACACTGCTAGAGGGCTGTACAAGCAATGATCACACGCACGGCACAGCGGACACACCAGGAACCGCGGTGTTGGCCGTCGAATGGCGCTAGCTGCGCAGCATTTGTGCACCGCCGCCGTCAGTGTCAGCCAGTTTGCCGTGGCATACGGAGCTCCATCGCAGTCTTTAACACTGGTAGCATGCCGCGACAACGTGGACGTGAACCGTATGTGCAGTTGACGGACTTTGAGCGAGTGGGCATGCGGGAGGCCGGGTGGACGTACCGCCGAATTGCTCAACACGTGGGGCGTGAGGTCTCCACAGTACATCGATGTTGTCGCCAGTGGTCGGCGGAAGGTGCACGTGCCCGTCGACCTGGGACCGGACCGCAGCGACGCACGGATGCACGCCAAGACCGTAGGATCCTACGCAGTGCCGTAGGGGACCGCACCGCCACTTCCCAGCAAATTAGGGACACTGTTGCTCCTGGGGTATCGGCGAGGACCATTCGCAGCCGTCTCCATGAAGCTGGGCTACGGTCCCGCACACCGTTAGGCCGTCTTCCGCTCACGCCCCAACATCGTGCAGCCCGCCTCCAGTGGTGTCGCGACAGGCGTGAATGGAGGGACGAATGGAGACGTGTCGTCTTCAGCGATGAGAGTCGCTTCTGCCTTGGTGCCAATGATGGTCGTATGCGTGTTTGTCGCCGTGCAGGTGAGCGCCACAATCAGGACTGCATACGACCGAGGCACACAGGGCCAACACCCGGCATCATGGTGTGGGGAGCGATCTCCTACACTGGCCGTACACCACTGGTGATCGTCGAGGGGACACTGAATAGTGCACGGTACATCCAAACCGTCATCGAACCCATCGTTCTACCATTCCTAGACCGGCAAGGGAACTTGCTGTTCCAACAGGACAATGCACGTCCGCATGTATCCCGTGCCACCCAACGTGCTCTAGAAGGTGTAAGTCAACTACCCTGGCCAGCAAGATCTCCGGATCTGTCCCCCATTGAACATGTTTGGGACTGGATGAAGCGTCGTCTCACGTGGTCTGCACGTCCAGCACGAACGCTGGTCCAACTGAGGCCCCAGGTGGAAATGGTATGGCAAGCCGTTCCACAGGACTACATCCAGCATCTCTACGATCGTCTCCATGGGAGAATAGCAGCCTGCATTGCTGCGAAAGGTGGATATACACTGTACTAGTGCCGACATTGTGCATGCTCAGTTGCCTGTGTCTATGTGCCTGAGGTTCTGTCAGTGTGATCATGTGATGTATCTGACCCCAGGAATGTGTCAATAAAGTTTCCCCTTCCTGGGACAATGAATTCACGGTGTTCTTATTTCAATTTCCAGGAGTGTATTTTAGGGCATGTGTGATGTCTGTTATTCTGATGTTTAATCGTGAACCAGGACCTCCTTACCTTGCAGGGCCTGAGGTCACAGGCACGTTAGTTCTGCCCGATATCTCCGTGTGCGGCAACTGGCAGCGTCCGGGGAAGTACGTTACAACACAAGACGTTTCCAGGCACTCTAGCACACTCTATGTGAATCCGGACAAGTAGGGCATCAAGAGGCTGCCGTTGTATGCGGGATTACTGTGGAAGGTAGCGACAGTGTACTGGTAGCTTTCCCAAAACAACAAATATGTTAAATCATCAAATCTTCTACAGAAGTAGAGAAGCTACCGTCGATAGTATACCTCTGGATGCTTTTCAGCAGTTATTAGAAATTATTGGCAGAGAGTCTGACATTCTGGCGGTTTTCATCCCACTGCAAGACGGTAGGTTAATAATATGAATTAATACTGATTGTAAATGCTGTTACAAAAAGATTCAATGTATGTTGACTCTGTTCCTATATATTATGCTTCACTTGCTGCACCTGCGATGCCGTCGAGCACCTGTGCTACAGTTCATGTCACCACACCAAGTCCACGAGGCATACCTCGTGGGAATAAATAGAACGACAATAGAGCGTGCTCTGTACCAATGCTTCACACGTAATAAAGAGAGTTCTGACTCTATAAATGATCATTTTGCTCAGCTTTACCACAACACACAACTATGTATGCTTCTTCATTTATATACCAAGCTAGTATCGGATTTTTTTATCAATCAGATGGTTTCCTTGCCTGAAATCCTTGTCAATAATATAGTAGAAAATCTCGTACTCTTTCAGTCACTATAAGCAGGAATTATACGAGGTTTACGCAACCCTATACAGGGTGTTTTTGTAAGAGCGTGCAAAAATATAACAGGGCATAGACAATGTTCCACTGAACAATTTGAGGTATGGAACCTGGGGTGGAGCAAGCCATCTTAAGGACGTATGGAAGCAAACCTGTCTACAGCTTTGTCCAGCATTACTGTTTTCCTGCTTATTTACAACTAACATTCGTACAAGTTTATAGGTACTGTGCTCTTTATTGACATGTACATAGTTTATCTCTTGCAAGAAAACAAGAACGACGAAGCTGATTCAAATGGTTTAAATGGCTCTGAGCACTATGGGACTTAACATCTGAGATCATCAGTCCCCTAGAACTTAGAACTACTTAAACTTAACTTACCTAAGGACATCACACACAGCCATGCCCGAGGCAGGATACGAACCTGCGACCGTAGCGCTCGCGCAGTCCCAGACTGAAGCGCCTAGAACCGCTCAGCCACACCGCCGGCACGAAGCTGATTACTAGGAAGTCAAGATGCAGGTTTAGTTTACTTTACATGTCCATAAGGTATCTCTGTTGTACCGTACATGACAGAATGTGCACCCGCAGAAGTTCCAGCTTGCCGGGGTAGCCGAGCAGTTCTAGGCGCTACAGTCTGGAACCGCGCGACCGCAACAGTCGCAGGTTAGAATCCTGCCTCGGGCATGGATGTGTGTTATGTCCTTGGGTTACTTAAGTTTAAGTAGTTTTAAGTTCTAGGGGTCTGACGACCTCAGATGTTAAGTCCCATAGTGCTCAGAGCCATTTTTGAACAGAACGTGCTATGAATCAACATCAGAACCATTCATTACTCAGTGCCATACAGAGACGTACTGACGTGCACCTCGTGTATGGGGAAGTAGGTTGCAATACTCTCGCTGCTGAAACATTGTACAGAGAACGATTCCGTCGCGACGACTGTTTATTTCTCTCGATCGACGAATACTGGAGACAGGTTAATTGGAAAGCAGCAGTGAGGGACCTGGCAACATGAGGATCATAGCAGAGATATTTACCAGGTTGCGTCATAAGTTCGTTCCCCGATGTTATGCTTGCGTTGACGTTAATGGCCAACAGTTTCAGCACATTTTGTAAGGTACGGTAGAAATGGTACGTTCAGTGTGTCAACAACGAAATTTGCAGATAACGCTAACTAATTTAAATTAAATAGTACGCAGTAATGTGATTTTATTCGTATTATCTCCTTAAGCTGGCTATCCCGATCCCAGCTTCGCTACCTCTAATTGTTCTATGGAGCATTCTCTATGTCCTGTTAAATTTTTGCACGCTCGTACGGAAACACGCAGTATATTAGACTGAATACCTTATGGAGCTTCTGTCACTAAAGCAAAATAAATATACAAAGAACTGAAACATATTGTTCAACTGGTTTGGACTGGTCATACTAAGTCACTATTTTAGGAGATAGGAAGAATAATGACAGTCATAATTCAGAAATAAAGAACTCCTATGATTATCTCACAGAGCGAAAGATTTAACAAAAGGGCTAAGGTAACAGCTGACACTAATAAGGAAATCTGGATTTCAGTCATGTTGTGGCATAAATTTAAAGGTGTCACCAAGTTCTATGACACAACAGAGCAAGGTCAGCATACATGACAGGTTAGCACTGATACCATTTCATTTCAGTGCACCTTCAGTTTCTTTATAGTGTCTGACATACATATCTTCTCCGAGCCTTAATGTAATTTATCTTTCAATCGCTGCTGATCGATGTTTTGGCATTAGATTCTGTTTCCTGTAAATTCACATAGGGTGATACATTATTATAACATTTTACGCCAGTAGAGAGAGAAAAATTTGAGCAACAAAGCAATGGAGATAATTGTTTCATAAATTATAAACGTGGAATATACAGGGTGGACCTAAAGTCTTCGTAAAATTATTATTACTTTTTTTAAAATGCTATTAAACTTACAGGTTTGTAGTTTGTTAGAAAAGAAAGAATAAATCACGAACGTTTTGTAATGAGGTCCAAAATCTTCAACTTGTGCACCGTTTTTT
Source organism: Schistocerca piceifrons (assembly GCF_021461385.2). Classification (NCBI taxonomy): domain Eukaryota; kingdom Metazoa; phylum Arthropoda; class Insecta; order Orthoptera; family Acrididae; genus Schistocerca; species Schistocerca piceifrons. The sequence goes on from NC_060148.1 coordinate 106,542,358, forward strand.
GCTCGAAGAATGTCTAATCGACATTCGATTTCACGCCATACACATCAACAGCATATGTTATCCTTCTGCGATTTGACAAACTGATCTAGCATTTCGGCGTAGATGGTAGCTGTTACTTTTGTTTGGACAAAACAGATATAGCCAGTGCCTTTGTTGTGGATTCAACCACGCCAACATTAATTTTAATGGAGTCCCTAACATGAAATAAGGCAATGTGTGGATTTTCAGAACCCTGTATCCTCAGACTATGGTTGTTAACTCAACTTCATATGTGGAAAGTAGCTTCATCCGAAAAAAAGAATTTATTGAAATCATTGCTAGTGTCGATTCAGTCCAAAATCTTAGTTGCAAATGTTTCTCGACAAGTTCCATCCTCTGGTGTAAGGCGTGTCTAATATGGACCTTATATGCCTGAAGGTGTAATCTGTTGTACAGAATTGTTCGCACTGTGGTGCTAGGAAAGTATGATACATGGGATGTGCATCGAGTCGATCTGGAAGGGCTTCTCACTGACAGAGGGCTGCACTGTTCACAGAAGATCCAATACACTGCTGTTTTGTTTAAACTTCATGTACCATTCAACAATACTCGTTTCCATCCGGTGCTTCTCTTCCGTATTGTTTTCGAGAATACTGCTGCTCAGTAACTGGATATTTCTTCTCGTGATAGCAATGAATACACTGTGCCTTGTCTTCATGTGGCGCCATTTCACTACAATAGCGATTGTAGTGCTCTCCACTCAGTTTCCGCCTGCAGTAAAGGTATGCCAACAATATGATATTATATTCTTTTACCACGAGCTACACGTTTCTGTGTTCTATATTTTTCTAAAACAAATGTAGATAGTTGTGGAAAGATTTCTGACCAAATATCTTCGTTAAGTATAACAAATTTGTTTCTCGCTTTGACATTTCTCTGATAAAACCGTAAGTTTCATGTGTCACTTGTTGGTATTCGTACATACAGTAATACAGAAACGTCAGTGCAACGTGTAATATGTGCAGGCAGGTCGCTCACATCGGCACTTCGATATGCACAGTTCATGACAGGTGCGTGGAACATCGCCGTCATACGGGCCTACAACAGCCGGAAAAATCGGCCGTAGCATATTGCTTAAACGAGGGGCAATGTATGAAATCTGACGAAACTGTGAAAGTTGCCATTCTTTTATTGGTTTTTGGCGCATTGTCTATAAGGAGGCAATTGAAATCAGGCAAGCGGATAATTTGATTAATAGAGACAATGTGTTTCTTCTTAGCACGACGTGGAACCCTGTAATATCCCATTTACATCTACGAGGTTACTTTGCTAATCAGAATAAAGTGCTTGGCAGAGGGTTCAATGAACCACCTTCAAGCTGTCTCTCTACTGTTCCATTCTCGAACGGCACGCGGGAAAAACGAGCACTTACATTTTTTCTGTGCGAGCCCTGATATCTCTTATTTTATCGTGTTGATCTTTTCTCCCTATGTAGGTGGGTGCCAACAGAATGTTTTCGCAATCAGAGGAGAAAACTGGTGATTGAAATTTAATGAGAAGATACTGTCGCAACGAAAAGCGTCTTGTTTTAATCATTCCCATTCCAATTCACATATCTCCACTATTTCACGACAATACAAAACGAGCTGCCCTTCTTTGAATCTTTTCGATTTCATCCGTCAGTCCCACTCGATGCGGATCTCACACCACACAGAAATACTCGAAAGTAGGTCGGACAGACGTGGTGTCAGCAGTGTCTTCAGTAGACCTGTTGCACCTTTTAAGAGTTCTGCCAATGAATCAGAGTCTTTGGTTTACCCTACCCACAACATTATCTACGTGATCGTTCCAATTTAGGTTATTTGTAATTGTAATCCCTAAATATTTAGTTGCATTTGCAGCCTTTAGGATTGTGTGACTTATCGCGTAATCGAAATTTAGTGGATTTCTTTTTGTACTCATGTGAATAACTTCACACTTTTCTTGATTTAGGGTCGATTGACTCTTTTCGCACTATACAGATATCTTATCTAAATCATTTTGAAATTCGTTTTGATCATCTGCTGACTTTACAAGACGGTAAATGACAGCATCATCTGCAGACAATCTAATAGGGCTAGAGGGCTATACTCAGATTGACTCCTATGTCGTTAATATAGCTCAGGAACTATAGGGGGCCTATAACACTTCCTTAGGGATCGCCGAATATTATCTCTGTTATACTCGAATTTCCGTCTACTACTACGAACTGTGATTTTTCTGACAGGAAAACACGAATCCAGCGGCACAACTGAGGCGATGTTCCCTATGCACCCAGTTTGGATAAAAGACGCTTGTGAGGAAATGTGTCGAAAGCATTCTGAAAATCTAAAAATATGGAATCAGTTTGATATCCCCTGTCTATATCACTCATTACTTCATGAGTATAGAGAGCTAGTTGTATTTCACAAGGCATATTTTCTTAATCCGTACTGACCGTGTGTCGGTAAATCGTTTTCTTCGAGGTAATTCATAATGTTCGAACACAGTACACGTTCAAATATCGAACTGCAAATCGACGTTAGTGATATGGGCCTGTAATTCACCGGATTTCTCGTAATTCCCTTTTTGGGTATTGGTGTGACGCATCAAAACAGAACGTTCTTCGGTGCGGCCAATCCGAATGCTCGAAAATCTTGCGACGTATCGTCGCCGCCGGTGTTCTGCTAAGGGAGGCGCCTGCTGGCCACTTTTCTAGGTCAGTGATGGGAGGCCGTGTACGCTACGGATGCTCCCAGCACTCAGCCCTGATACGTGTAATTCCTGCCGCTTTCTACGTACGAGATAGCTGCCGTTTCAGTTCCCCCTGATTATTTCTACCCGTGAATATGTTTTAAATTACCAGTTTTTCGCAGCATTAATGATTTTCCGTCCATTTACACGCGTGTCTTTGGTGTAAAGTGGTTGGTTGGTTGGTTTTGGAGGAGGAGACCAGACAGCGAGGTTATCGGTCTCATACGGATTAGGGAAGGACGGGGAAGGAAGTCGGCCGTGCCCTTCCAAAAGAACCATCCCGGCACTTGCCTGGAGCGATTTAAGGAAATCACGGAAAACGTAAATCAGGATGGCCGGACGCGGGATTGAACCGTCGTCCTCCCGAATGCGAGTCCAGTGTGCTAGCCACTGCGCCACCTCGCTCGGTATTGGTGTAAAGTGGTGTGAGTTCACTCTTTCGTGATTATTTATACTAGTGACGATGTTTCTTACTATCTGGTTTTTCTAGATATGTGGAGGGTCATTCATTTATTAACGAGACACACCAAAGTCAAGAGTCGTTTTGTTGGCACTTCCCCGAATGATTTTAGAAATTCTGATGGAATGTTATCTACCCTTTCTATCTTATTTGATCGTAAGTCCTCCAAAGCTCTCTTAAAATCTGATTCTGATGCTGTATTCCGTATCTCTTCTGAATCGATTTCTGTTTCTTCTTTTATCACATTATAGAAATCTTCCCCCTAACAGGGAGTTTCAGTGTATTCATTCCACCTATCCGCTCTCTCCTCTGTATTTAACAGTGGAATTAACGTGGCACTCTTTATGCTATCAGCCTTGCTTTTAAGGTCACGGAAGGTTATATTGAAATTCTCATTTTCTGTGTCAGTCCTTCCCACAGTCATTTGTTCTTCAATTTCTTCGCATTTTTCAAGCATCCATTTCGTCTTAGCTTCCCTGAACTTCCTGTTTATTTCATTCCTCAGCGACTTGTATTTTTGTATTCCTGAATTTCTTTGAACATTGTTGTACTTGCTTCTTTTGTCGATCAACTGACGTATTTCATCTGTTACCCATGGTTTCTTCGCACTTACCTTCTTTGTACCTACATTTTTCTTTCGAACTCCTGTGATTGCGCTTTTTAGAGACATCCATCCCTGTCCAACCGTACTACTTACTGAGCTATTCCTTATTGCTGTATGTGGAAAGAACTTCAAGCGTGTCTCGTCATCCCTTAGTACTTCCGTATCCCAGTTCTTTGTGTGTTGGTTCTTCCTTACTAATATCTTGAACTTCAGCCTCCTCTTCGTCACTACTATACTGTGATTTAGTCTATATCTGTGCCTGGGTACGCCTTACAATCCAGTATCAAAATGATATATTCCCGTATCAACCAGTCTTTTCCAAGTATACTGTCTCGTCTTGTGATTATTGAACATAGTATTCGCTATTACTAGCTGAAATGCAATACAGAACTCAGTTAGTCTTTCCACTCCCTCATTCCTTGTCCCAAGTCCATATCCTCTTGTAACCCCTTCTTCTACTCCTTCCCCTACAACTGAATTCCAATCCTCCATGACTATTAGATTTTCATCGCGGTGTATGTACTGCACTACTCTTTCAGTATCTTCATATTTTTCTCTATTTCTTCATCTTCAGCTTGCGATGTCGGCATGTATACAGCTCTACTATCGTTGTCAGTGTTCGTTTGCAATCGATTCCGATAATAGCAACCCTATCACTGATCTGTCCACTGTAACACACTCTTTCCCATACCTTCCATAACGAATCCTACTCCTATTATAACATTCTCTGCTGTTGTTGGTATTACCCTATACTCATCTACCCAAAACTCCTTGTCTTCTTTCCATTTCACTTCACTGAACTCTGCTATATCTAGATTGAGCCTTTGCATTTCCCTTTTCAGATTATCTACCTTCCTACGACATTCAAGCTTCGGACATTTCACGTCCAGCCTCGGAGAACGTTATCGTTTCTTTGATTATTCAGTATTTCTCTTAGTCACCTCTCCTTGGTAGTCTCTCGCCCCCCCACTCCCCCCTCCCCCCCCCCCCCCCCCAGAGAACGAAATGGGGACTGTTCTGGAATGTTTTGCCAATGGAGAGACCATCGTGACACTTTTTCCATTACACTTCCTTGGAATTTTGGACATATTTTCACTTCCCACCTTTCAAATTTTTACAGTCATCAAAACTATGACGCTGCTGTGAGCTGCAAATTAATGTCACACTATCTGTTATGAACTTCGTCATTATATACACACCATGGGGCGTGGGTCGATTACATTTGTTAAGAAGGTTCTTTCATAGTGTTGTGCATCTGAATAATAATCCGTATTCAACAGACTACTGCAGCCTACTCTTAGTGTGCTCCCTGCCGCCGTTGGATAAGCAGCTGCCAGCAGCAAGTCGTATACTCTTAGCTCACTTGTTTGTTACATAGTTAAATTCTTAGTTTCTTTGCGTGTTTTTGGGTACTTGCATAGTTTAATTTATAAATTTCGGACGTATTATAGTATTTGAGAGTTGTAGCATCGCGTTTTAGTACCTGAGTAGTGTAAAATCGCGTAGTCTCCTTCTGCCACCGAGCAGTGAGTCTGCATTGCGCAAGTAGCAGCAAGTGGCTTATTTAGCGTTCATATAAGTGTAGTAGTAAAATTGAAAATTTGTTTGAGTGTTCTTAGCGCACTTGTTTAGTTAAATTCGTCAAATCATTGTGTAGTTTCGTAATTAGCAGGGGCAGATTTGCATTTTACTATCTGTGACGTGTAAAGTCGCGTAGTCGTCTGTCATTTGTTTATTTCTTTCAAATAGTCTTTGTACGTTACTGACAGTACAGTTAGCCTTCTGCCGCCAAGCAGTGTGTGAGCAGTGCGCAAGTACCAGCATTACTGCATTTACTAGGCAGTCTTGTGTTTTAATAACCGTTTAAATTTTGTGTCGAATTGTTCGTGCTCTCAGTAGACTAGTTCAGACGTTCTTTGCACAACAGTGTTTAGCATGGATAGGGACTGCGACTGCTGTGTTCGGATGCGGGTTGAGTTGGCATCCCTTCGCTCCCAGCTTCAGGCAGTGTTTGCTTCGATCACACAGCTCGAGGCTGTGGCCAATGGGCATAACTGTGGAGGTCCGGACGGGGGTTTGTCAGGGACGGTCAGCTCGTCCCACACATCCCCCGATCGGACTACGACTGTGGTTGTCTGGGATACTGTCCACATTGAGGCTGATCCCTCACCTGTGTTAGAGTGGGAGGTCGTACAGAGGTGTGGCAGGGGGCGAAAGACATTCCGGAGGGCTGAACAGAAGGCCACTCCAGTTTGTTTGACGAGCCGGTTTCAGGCTCTGTCTCCGGCTGATACTGATCTTCGGCTGGACATGACAGCTTGTCCTGTTCCAGAGGTTGACCTCAGTCTGTAATATCCTGGCTGTTGCAGCGGGTGGGCTTACTCGTAGTTGGGAGCTCCAACGTCAGGCGTGTAATGGGGCCCCATAGGGATATGGCTGCAAGGGAGGGGAAGAAAACCAATGTGCACTCCGTGTGCATACCGGGGAGAGTCATTCCAAATGTGGAAAGGGTCCTTCCGGATGCCATGAAGGGAACGGACTGCACCTATCTGAAGGTGGTCGCTCATGTCGGCACAATGATGTGTGTTGCTATGGATCGGAGGAAATCCTCTCTGGCTTCCGGCGGCTATCTGATTTGTTGAAGACTGCCAGTCTCGCTAGCGGGATGAAAGCAGAGCTCACCATCTGCAGCATCGTCGACAGGACTGACTGCGGACCTTTGGTACAGAGCCGAGTGGAGGGTCTGAATCAGAGGCTGAGACGGTCCTGCGACCGTGTGGGCTGCAGATTCCTCGACTTGAAGCATAGGGTGGTGGGGTTTCGGGTTCCGCTGGATAGGTCAGGAGTCCACTACACCCAACAGGCGGCTACACGAGTAGCAGGGGTTGTGTGGCGTGGACTATTTTTTAGGTTAGATGGCCTCGGGCAAGTACAGAAAGGGCGACAGCGTCAAAGGGTGCGGGCAAAGCCAGGACATGTGGGGACCAAGCAGCAGTCTTTATTGTAATTGTGAACTGTCGAAGCTGCGTTGGTAAAGTACCGGAACTTCAAGTGCTGATAGAAAGCACCGAAGCTGATATCGTTATAGGTACGGAAAGCTGGCTGAAGCCAGAGATAAATTCTGCCGAAATTTTACAAAGGCACAGACAGTGTTTGGAAAGGATAGATTGCATGAAACCGGTGGTGGCGTGATCTCCTTACCTTGCAGGACCTGGGTTCACAGGCATGCTAGTTCTGTCAGATATCTCCGTGTGTTTCGAAGTATTTTACTACACTTGCACCTTCCAAAATTGAATAAAATGCAGAGTATGATGAGCTACTCTTGCCAAATAACGAGACTCAAGCATAGCAAATTGTAATGCAAATTGAATTTTGTAAATAAAAAAATACAGCCTCTGCACTGTAACTGACACTATTGGATGACATGGCAAATCATCCTGCTGCATTACCTTTATTACTGAACGGTATTCTCCTTATTCTCGTCCATTATCAGGCCTTTCCAATCGCCATGTAGGGCACTATGAAGATAGTCTTCAGTTGAATGCTCACAGGTAAAATCGTCTCAAAACCCCTCCTAGATATCAGTTGAACACATGTACCACCAATTTCCAACAGGATAACACATGGAACTGCCCTATGTCTTTCCACACCAGCACCTTTTCACAGACTGAGCTTTTTCCCACCTATTTTCGACTGGTGTAGGGGATGGGAATTCTGGGAAGGGATGGAGAGTGGGGGAGGGCAAGTGGGAGAGGGAAAGTGGAAAAAGGGGAGGGTGAAAGCCCGTGCCTTTATCGGTATGACGTTGCGGCATCTACACCAGGGGGCTGGGGGGAGGAGTGGGGATCCATCATCTCGAATAAATTAAAACTGTCCCAGGGCGAACACTATTCCCCTACTATTGTACGGTATGTGGGAGGTGGGAAGTGGCTCAGGGAAGTGACTGGTTGTTTCGTACTCTTATGCATACCTGCACGTTGTTCAGTTATCCTTCGTAAGCTTATAACAGTAGATGTAGCATTATTCACCTTACTGTGATCTTGTGTTAAGATGGCACTGCACGTCAACCAAGCGGGTAAACATATTATTACTCAGTAATGGATAATTTACTGTTATTTGATTTAGTCAGTTTACTTCTTCACAACAATAAAAAATGATACAACATGACGTGGAAGCAGTTACTCGGCTTGACATCGCTATGCCTCTCTTCGTTGCATTCAGTGAACTCGTACACGATGTGCATGTTGGCCAAATATCTACCAGCAAACCTATCCATATTTCCGTGTATCTCTGACGATAAACTACAGGGTGTCTTTAAAATTAATTCATTCATGTAGTTTCGTGAAAAACTGTATGGCAGAAAACACTATCAAGCCGGCAAAATTAATAACGTCCATTTTGGGTATTTTTATTGTGAGTTTTCGTAATCCAAGTCGCAATAGTACATGTGCTGTGAGATGCAAGCTACCTATGAAGTAATGAACTATGAAATATTTAGAAGAGCAATGCTTATCATAGAGTATTATGAGAACAATTTTGACAATGACACTGAATTTAGTTGCAGTTTCTTACCGGTAGCTCGTTGGTTCGATTAGGATGACGGGTTTTGGATGGAGCGTAAAGACTGATTGCTTTAAATTTGCGTTGACATTTGTAGCAAGTAATGTGCATTGCGTGTTACAAGCTTGGTGACAGTTTTTGTGACTTTATGCCAACACATGAAACATCTGTTTTTCAAAGTGCTTACTTCAGTTACTTAGTGAATCTAGATCCGACATGTGAAACAAACCTACAGTAGAACAACACTCAACATTATACAGTTTTGTGACACGAAGGTTTCAGTCGATTTTTCTACATCTTATCTTGACCGAATTAATGTTCGTCGCCCTAGACGAGAGACTATTTGTGGAACGTACAGGCCAAAATGAGCACAGTTACAGGAAGCTTAACACAGCCACCATGCCACAGGTTACCATCCACATGTCTAAAGTGGCCCTATTGCTTTAGTTGTTTCTTTCATATAATCAGAATATTTTTTTTTATTTGGGGGGGGGGGTCATCAGTCTTCTGACTGGTTTGATGCGGCCGCCACTAATTCCTCTGCTCTGCAACCATTTTATCTCAGAGTAGCACTTGCAACCTACGTCCTCAGTTATTTGCTGGACGTATTCCAGTCTCTGGTTTCTTCTACAGTTTTTGCCCTCTATAGTTCCCTCTAGTACCATGGAAGTCATTCCTTCGTGTCTTAACGGATGTCATATAATCCCATCCTCTCTTTTTGGCAGTGTTTTCTACTTATTCCTTTCCTCTCCGATTTTCCGCAGAACCTCGTCTTTTCTTACCCTATCAGTCTACCTAATTTTCAACATTCGACTGTAGCACCACACCTGAAATGCTTCGATTCTCTTCTGTTCCGGTTTTCCCAAAGTCCATCTTTCAGTACCATACAGTGCTGTGCTTCAGACATACATTCTCAGAAATTTCTTCCTCAAATGAAGGCATATGCTTGATACCTGTAGACTTCTCTTCGCCAGGAATGCCCTTTTTGCCAGTGCTGGTCTGCTTTTGAGGTCCTCCTAGGCCGGCCAAAGTTGCCGAGCGGTTCTAGGCGCTACAGTCTGGACCCGCGCAACCATTACAGTCGCAGGTTCGAATCCTGCCTCGGGCATGGATGTGTGTCATGTCCTTAGGTTAGTTAGGTTCCAGTAGTTCTAAGTACTAGGGGACTGATGACCTCAGAAGTTAAGTCCTATAGTGCTCAGAACCATTTGAACCATTTTTGTCCTCCTTGCTAGAGCCATCATTGGTTATTTTGCTGCCTAGCTAACAGATTTCCTTAACTTCATCACTCCAGATGTTAAGTTTCACGCTGTTCCCATTTCTAATGTTTGTCATTACTTTCGTCTTTCTTCGATTTACTCTCATTCTATATTCTGTACTCATCAGATTGTTCATTCCATTCAGCATATCTTGTAATTTTTCTTCACTTTCACTGAGGGTAGCAGTGTCGTCAGCGATTCGTGTCGTAGATATCCTTTCACACTGAATTTTAATTCCACTCCTGAACCCTTCTTTTATTTTCTTCGATGTACAGATTGAGCAGTCGTGGGGAAAGTCTACACCCCTGTCTTACATCCGTTTCGGTTAGAACGCTTCGTTCTTGTTCGTCCACTCTTATTTCTCCCTCTTGGCTCTTTTACATATTGTATATTACCCGTCTCTCCCTATACCTTACCCCAATTTTTCTCAGAATTTCGAACATCTTGCACTATTTTACATTGTCGAACGCTTTTTATAGGTCGACAAATCCTATGAATGTGTCTTGATATTCCTTTAATCTTCCTTCCAGAATCAATCGCAATGTCAGAATTGCCTGTCGTTTGCCTTTACCTTTTCCAAGGCCAAATGCTCAATTTTCTTTTCTATGTACTATCCTTGTTAGCAACTTGGATGCATGAGCTGTTAGGCTGATCGTGCGATAATTCTCACACTTGTCAGCTCTTACTGCCTTCGAAATTGTGTGGATGATGTTTTTCCGAAAGCCAGATGGCATGTCCCCACACTCATACGTTCTGCATACCAACGTCAAGAGTCGTTTTGTTGCCAATTCCCTCAATGATTTTAGAAATTCTGATGGAATGTTATCTACTCTTTCTATCTTATTTGTTGTAAGTCCTCCTAAGCTCTCTTAAATTATTTTTCTGGTACTGGATCCCCTATCTTTTCTAAACCGACTCCTGATTCTTCTTCTATCACATCAGACGAATCTTCCCCCTCTCCATTTAACAGTGGAATTCCCATTGCACTCTTTATGCTATCACCCTTACTTTTAAGGTCACGGAAAGTTGTTTTGTCGTTCTTACATTCTGAGTCAGTGCATCCAACAACCATTCCTTTTTCCATTTCTTCGCATTTTTCATGCATCCATTTCGTCTTAGCTTTCCTGGACTTTGTGTTTATTTCATTCCTCAGAACTTGTATTTCTGTATTCTTGAATTTATCTGAACATTTTTGTACTTCCTTCTTTCATGAAGTATTTCTTCTGTTACCCATGGTTTCTTCGCACTTACCTTCTTTGAATCTACATTTTTCATTCCAACTTCTGTGATTGCCCGTTTTAGAGACGTGCATCCGTGTTCAACTGTACTGCCTACTGAGCTATTCCTTATTGCTGTATCTGTAGTCTTCAAGAAAGAGTGTTTCGACATCCGTTAGTACTTCCGTATCCCACTTCTTGGTGTATTGGTTCTTCCTTACTAATCTCTTGAACTTCAGCTTCCTCTTAATCACTACTATACTGTGATCTAGTCTATATCTGCGCCTGGGTACGCCTTACAACCCAGTATCTGACTTCGTAATCTCTGTCTAACTATGATGTAATCTAGCTGAAATATCCCTGTATCACACATTCTTTTCCAAGTATACCGCCTCCTCCTGTGGTTCCTGGACATAGTATTCGCTATTACTAGCTGAAATTTAATACGGAACTCAGTTAGTCTTCCCACTCGCTCATTATTTGTCCCAAGTCCGTATTCTCCTGTAACCTTTCCTTCTACTCCTTCCCCTACGACTGCATTCCAGTCCCTCATGACTATTAGATTCTCATCGCTTTTTAAATGCTGTATTACAGTTTAAGTATCTTCATATCTTTCTGTATCTTTATCTTCAGCTTGCGATGTCGGCATGTATACCTCAACTATCGTTGTCATTGTTCGTTTGCTATCGATTCTGGTATGATCAGCCCTATCACCGATATGTTGATCACACACTCTTTACCATACCTTCCTGCTCATAACTGATCCTACTCCTATTGTACCATTCTCTGCTGCTGGTGATATTACTCATACCCATCTGACCGGAAATCCTTGTCTTCTTTCCATTTAACTTCACTGATGCCTTCTATATCTAGGTTGAGACTTTATATGTCCCTTTTCTGATTTTCTAGCTTTCTACCACATTAAAGCTCCTGACATTCCTTTCCCAGCCTCGTGGAACGTTATCGTTTACTTGCTTATTCAGTATTTCCCTCATAGTCACCTCCCCCTGGGCAGTCCGCCTCCCCCCCTCCCTCCTAGAGAACCAAATGAGGGACTATTATGAATTATTTTGCCAGTGGAGAGACCATCACGACACTTTTTCAATCACAGTTCACAAGTTATATACCTTCTGCATCCTCATGCCGTTGATCGTTGCTGATTCTCTCCGCCATTAGGGGCAGTTTCCCACATCAAGGACAAGAGAGTACCATGAACCTCTGTCCACAGCTGCGTCCTCTTTGACAAGGCCGTTGGCAGAATGAGGCTGACTTCTTAACCCCAGAAGTCTTCGGCCGCCAATGCTGATTATTAATCAAAACTAGAGTGATGGCGTGTTTCTAACTAGGGACCGAGGACGTTTTCATTACTAATCATAGATGCTATCCCAAGAGCACGGGTGCATCAGTATAAATACTGCATCTCTATCCATAACTTGTCTGATATCCTCACCACATGGTCTGTTCTCTTTTTCTGTCTACAGCAACACCTCATCAAACATATCATTTGTACTCAGTGGACCCTTTCTTTTATTCACATTGTCAGTGTCCATTCTTCTGCTTCGTGTGTCACAATATTTTGTACAAATAACTGGTACTGCCACTTCCTTGGAATTTTGGATGTATTTTCACTTCCCACCTTTCAAATTTTTACAGTCATCAAAACTGTGACACTACTGTGGACTGCAAATTAATGTCACACTATCTGTTATCAACTTCGTCATTCTATACACACCATGGGGCGTGGGTCGATTACATTTGTTTGGAAGGTTCCTTAAAAGTGTTGTGCATATCAATAATAATTCGCATACAACAGACTATTGCAACCTAGCCGGCCGATGTGGCCGAGCGGTTCTAGGCGCTTCAGTGTGGAACCGCACTGCTGCTATGGTCGCAGGTTCGAATCCTGCCTCGGGCATGGATGTGTGTGACGTCCTTAGGTTAGTTAGATTCAAGTAGTTCTAAGTCTAGGGGACTTGTGACCTCAGATGTTAAGTCCCATAGTGCTTAGAGCCATTTGAACTATTTGAACGGCAACTTACTCGTATTCTAGGGCAGTGACCCACTGTTTGCGGTCATTATCAGGCAGACGTGTCGGTAGGCAGGAAACGAGTTGTAGGTAAGTCGGTGGGACTATTTGTAAAAAAATCCCCAGTTCTTGGTGTTGACATTGCTGTCTTTGGATCACGGAGTCTTGGGTTCGATTCCCAGCGAGGTCGGGGATCTTCTTTGGCTCAGGACTGGGTGTTTGTGTTGTCCTCATCATTTCATCATCATCCGGGAAATGGCGAGACCAGACAGTGAAAAGATTGGGCTCTGATAGCCATGCGGTTGCGAACCCCACAACACAAATTTTCCATGAACCCTATTTGGATACATATAAAAACATGTATTGATGGTAAATTATGCTACACTTCATATGGCTGCTTTCTTTATCAGTGCAAAGACCTCTGGAATACTGATAATGAGACCATTTTTTTCCCTGTACACTCATGATACCAGTAGTAAAGACTACTGCAGTTACAGCATGACAAACAAAACTGATTGTAACCATAAAATAACGCTGGTACGCCTGCTAAATATGCTGTCAGATAATTGTTACTCAGAAGAAATGGAAGACAATCTGAAAATTACATCAGATAATAATTCATATCTAGTAAAACCAACCGGTATTACTCCAAGAGCACTAATGGAATGTAATAAAAACGAAGAGACAGTGATAGAACCACGATAACTTATGGTTGTCAAACCCATCTGACGTATGCAGAAAAAAATTATAATCATGTTTTCCAGTCAAAATTTACCTCTAATTGTAGGAGCATTGTACCAAAATGATGTACCAAGTACTTGCAGATAACCTGACGATAGCTATTTATCATAGCAGGCCTGTTGTAACGAATAAAACTATCTGCTGTAGCATGGCTTTTAGAAATGTAATTACGTATTGTCGTTGATAGACATACCCAACGCAGCAGGCATAAAAGACAATAAATTGAATCAGTAGTTGCATGTAGTATACTCTGTGTTTTATTGTGCATTGTGCACTTGGGCTTATGAACATTTCTGCAGCAATATCCCCACTCTAAAAACCGCTGAGCTTCGTGGCAGTATGTGCTTCCCACTGTACAACATAAAAGAGCTCCTCCTGTTCAAATCATATATGTGGTGCTGGCAGAATGACTGCTCAACTGAATCCGTGCTTGCTGTAATTAGTCTATCTCCACTTCACTGTCCCTCATGTAGAGGATTGTAGGATATTCCTAGTATTCTCAAGCAGGAGTACGTATGTAGGCTTTCGGGTTAGCTTTCAAGACAGAGTTTGCGTCCATTTTCAAGCATCTGCCAGTTCCAGTTTTTCAGGATTTCTGTGGCATGGATGAAAAAATCTGTGATCACTTCTGCAGCCTTTTCTCTAAATTTCTAATATCTCCCTTTTGTTCTTTTTGCTATGGATCCTTGATACTAGAACAATATCCAACTACAGATTGTAAGTGAGGTACAAGCAATCACCATTGTAGAATCACTGAGTGTTCCTGGTATCCTGCCAATCAACCAAAGACTGTCATTTGCTGAACTTCTGACTGAGTCCCTGTTATCGTTATGCTGGTAGCTCTATAAACTGTTACCCCCACATAATACTGTAAGTTGGCTGAATACCTTTTTCAATTATTCGTACTGAAATCAAACAGTACTATTTTCTTCCAGTTTTTGAAATGCATATTTTTGTTCATTTACAGAAAGCTGCTAACTTATGTACCACTATTAAATCTTTTCAAAATCTGAGATTTGCGCAATTTTTCTATCGTATTGCACCTTATTGTAGATAGCTGTATCATCTTCAAAACCTGAAACTTTGTATAGGTCATGCCTTTTCACTGATAAACACAGTGAAGGGTACACATGCCCTTGGCACACCTGAAATTATTCCTACTTACCTCGAATAATTTTCATCCAAGATGAGATGCTTCGTCTTCCCTACCAATAAATTCTGAGTCCTGTCACAAATTTCATTTGATATCTCATATGATTTTATTTCAGTTAAGAAATTTTGGTGTCGTACCGAATCAAAATCTTTTCGGGTGTGAAGACATACTGCATGCATCTGCGGCCGTTAATCTATTGCTGTCGGGGTATTCTGGTAGAAAAGCGTGATCGAAATCGTTTCAACTTGCCATATACGAGGTCATTCTTTGTTGATAATCATTCAGTGAACATACACTGAGGCGACAAGCGTCATTGGGTAGCGATATGCACATATACAGGTGGCGGTAGTATCACGTACACAAGGTACACTATCTGATCAAAAGTATCCGCACACCTGGCTTAAATTGACTTACTAGTTCGTGGCCCCTCCATCGGTAATGCTGGATTCAATATGGTGTTAGCCCACCCTTAGCCTTGATGACATTTTTTACTCTCGCAGGCATACGTTCAAGCAGCTGCTGGAAGGTCTTTTGGGGAATGGCAATGCATTCTTCACGGAGAGCTGCTCTGAGGAGAGGTGTCGATGTCAGTCGGTGAGACCTGGCACCAAGTCGGAGCTATCAACAGGAGCTATAGCGTGATGAAAAAAAAATGGTTCAAATGGCTCTGAGCACTATGGGACTCAACAGCTGAGGTCATAAGTCCCCTAGAACTTAGAACTGCCCGCATCTCGTGGTCGTGCGGTAGCGCTCTCGCTTCCCACGCCCGGGTTCCCGGGTTCGATTCCCGGCGGAGTCAGGGATTTTCCCTGCCTCGTGATGGCTGGGTGTTGTGTGCTGTCCTTAGGTTAGTTAGATTGTAAGTAGGCTGTTTAGGTTTTTTTATTGGTAACGCCACCTCTGTATGAAAATCACTGGCTGTGCTGTGTGCAGTCTGTGGCTGCTTTGCATTGTTGTAATACTCGCCATTGTAGTGTTAGGCAGCTGGCTGTGAACAGCGCGTAGCGTTGCGCAGTTTGAGGTGAGCCGCCAGCAGTGGTGGATGTGGGGAGAGAGATAGCGGAGTTTTGTAATTTGTCATGAACTGCTATATATATTATGACTATTGAGGTAAATACATTGGTTGTTCTCTACCAAAATCTTTCATTTGCTAGCTATGCCTATCAGTAGTTAGTGCCTTCAGTACTTTGAATCTTTTATTTAGCT
This sequence comes from Schistocerca piceifrons, assembly GCF_021461385.2. Lineage (NCBI taxonomy): Eukaryota > Metazoa > Arthropoda > Insecta > Orthoptera > Acrididae > Schistocerca > Schistocerca piceifrons. Next base: position 106,558,335 of record NC_060148.1, read on the forward strand.
GGCAGTAGTGGCGCTCGCTGTATTGCAGTAGCTTGAGAAGCGAAGATTTTTGTGAGGTAAGTGATTTGTGAAAGGTATAGTTTCATGTTAGTCAGGGCCCATTTTTTTGTAGGGATTATTGAAAGTCAGATTGCGTTGCGCTAACAAAATATTGTGTGTCAGTTTAAGGACAGTCGTGTATAATTGTTCTAAGGGGACGTTTCATATGTCGACCCTTAGCCGAGGATACCTCACTGGGATCTTCTGATTTTTTCTTGTAGTTTGTGTAATTAGTGTAGATTTTGTTTATTGCTAGTGCGTAATTGTAGAGAGAATCTCCTTTGTACTTGCAGTCTTTCATTGTTGTACAGTAAAACAGGTGTGGCACGCATGTAAATTTGCACCAAGTATTTCGCAGCTGCGCTTGCAATTAACTAGATATTATTTTCAGTGCTATGTTAATGTGTTCTCTTATTTTTGCTCTTCGAACTGTGTTTTTGTGTGTTATCGTGTGAAATATTGTCTCAATAATGGCGTGTGAAAAACGTAACACTCGGCTCCAAAGTAAACTAAGAAACGACAGTGAAGACGAAAGCAATGTGTTAGCGCCACTGTGTAATGAGTTAACTAATGTTCAAAGTAGTAATTTGGTAACTGTGCATAGGGAAATGGAGCGGGCGTCAAACAATGGCGTAGACAGTCAAACAGGTAGTGAACAGGGAAGCATTATCGATCGATCGATCGGTCGGCAACAGCTCGCCTCAGGAATCGGGAATGACAGAGCACAATATTGCAAATACTGTAGACTCAGGTTTTGGGTTCTCACCGTTTTCTCAAATGAGTCAAGACACACTTTCTGCTTGTCAAAATATGTATGTTGCCGGGGCAACTTCACTGCCTAAAAGCACTGAGGAACATGTTTCAGACACCAGTGCATTGTTATTACAATTAATGCAACAAATGGGACAAAGGCTACAAAAGTTAGACACAATGGAACAAAATCTTCAAAAGTTAGACACAACGCTTAAACAAAATCAGAGACAAACACAGCAAAAGCTTCAAAAGTTAGACACCACACTTGAAAAAACACGTGAAGATTTAACTACTGAGTTACATAACATTGAATCGAAATGTCAAAAAGTCTTCATGACGTAAAAACACAAATTTGTGAGCATTTTCAATCTATTTTTTCGCGGCATGAAAATGCATTACAGAATCACGAAGCAGCCATAAAAGAACTGCAAACCATTGTTCATGAAAATCATGAGACCTTGTTGGCTAAAATTGACTCAGTTGCATCCACCGATTCGGTTACGCAACTTGCAAAAACTCAAGAAAACTTAAAGGACACAGTAGATTCGATTTCAACACAAATGGACACTCTGAAACTTGGTTCAGAAAAACACACTGAGGAAATGTGTTCACTATCGGAGAAAGTAGCCGAACTTTCGGATCAGTTCACTAACTTATCTACGAATGTAGATGATAATCTGAACGACACAAAACTGGTAGTGTGTAATGACACAGAAGAGTGCGAACAAATTAGGAAATTCAAACAAAATCAGAATCAAATTAATACGCAACACCAAAGAGAAATCCGGGAAGTACAAGATCAGCTGACTCAGGTAATACAAGAATTACGTATTTCAGAGGCCACTCGCGCTCCAATACGGGAAGAGGGACTTAGAAATACGGAACAACCACAAAATAATAACACAGGACACTTCGGAAATTATGAAAGAAATTGGCAAGGCGCATTGAATTATGAGATGGAACCGCCGAAACGAAGTAACAATGAGCGATGTGCGACTCGCTGACACGATGATTTTGACTATAAGCTGTTCATTACTACACGTAAATTCAAAACATTTAAGAATTCCGGCAACGACATTCATCCACAAGCGTGGCTTTATCAATTCTCTCATTGTTTTCTTCCCAACTGGTCATTAGAGCACAGATTAGAATTTATGTGTGGCTACTTAGAGAATGAACCAGCTGTAAGAATGCGGTCGGTCATTCACGATTGCCACAGTGAAGGAGAGTTTTACCATGCCTTCCTCTCAGCATATTGGTATCAAGCCACACAAGACCGAGTAAAACATAGCATCATAATGATGAAACATTTCGAACAATCTGAATTTTCCAGTCTTATGAAATATTTTGAAGACATGTTGCACAAGAATCAGTACCTGTCAAACCCATACAGCCCCTCAGAACTCATCCGCATTTGCTTAATCAAATTGCCTGAACATTTACGACACATTATTTTGGCAGGACGTAGCAAAGACGACATTGAAGCTTTTCAGGGACTGTTTAAGAATTGGAAATTGACACTGACAATCGCGGAATGCGGAAACAGGAACACTACAATTACAGGTCACATCCGTCACAAGTCCGCGATAATAACTGGACACGACAAGGCTATTCTCACAACACATATCGTGACCAAAACAGACACCACCCGTATGACAACCGTTGGCAGAGTTGTAATAATTACAGGGAAAGATCACCTCTCCATAGTAATGACTATCACAGAGACAATCAGAGAAGTAGACAATATGGTAACCAGAACTATTATTATCAAGGGAGACAGAATAATTTCAGACGCAACAGTTCAGCGCGCAGTTACGATTCAGGAAGAAATTCTCCACCACGTGACCGACAAGAAAGAAACTGTGTAAACTACCGACAAAACAACAGACCTGAATTCCATCAGAACTGGCGAACTTCAAACAGGGCAGGGCCTTCTCGTCAAGGTGAATTTGTAGAAGTTAGGGCTCCCAATCCCAGTAACGGCGCGCGCCAACAAAGAGACAGACAATGACTCGCACAGCAGGCAGCCACGTGCGCCCGCTGGCTCCGAGAAAAATAACATAGACGCTAACCTTGAGAAAAATTCCAGCATTCTTTACCGACGTATACCACATGATAATTGCGTTAAAGTTGAAACTCTGCGTACTAGGAAGAGCAAAGGGTTACACCACATTTCACATGTAAAACCATTTATTGAGAGATAATCTGCTTTTTAACTTAGTCTTTGCTATAAAATTTTTCACTTCACGTTACTAGTACTCTTTTTCAATCTTAGAAACTGTTAACATGCAACTATGTTTTAAAGTTAACTATCCAGTCAAGAACCAAGAGAACGTATTTAAACAGAAATTACGAATGCATTGTTATTGTGAACAGACGACACAGTGTTACTGTGTGTGTGCATTCTTGCTTGTTTGTTGCACGATTACGTAACGACTATAAGGCTCACATACTTAGAACATTTACCAGTACTGCTAATGAGATTTTAATGCAACATTTTGGTTTATTTGAAAATACATTCTGAATTTAAAGTGCTTTCTGAGAGATACCAGACGACACAGTTTATGTGACAGCTACACGATTTTTATCACGAGACTACTAATGTGTGACATAATTTACATTGTTGCTTTTGCGGTGTATCTGTTTTATATCTGCACAGTTTTCTGAATTCTTCTGGAAAGAAAAACATGTTTTCGTAGTAACTTTTGTGGTATAGCAACAATGAGACAGCCTTTTTCGTGGCGCAACAATACGTTACAGTACAGTACTTTCTTCATCACAACAATAAGCGTAATAACTACGATATCTATACAAAAAGCACTTCACTTTCGTTTATCATGAGGTAAGTACATTGACTTCTGCAGAACTTAGCTTTCGGAGGACGACAACTACGAGACTTCCACAGAGATTATCTTACAACATGACACACAATATTTTGTTAGCGCAACGCAATCTGACTTTCAATAATCCCTACAAAAGAATGGGCCCTGACTAACATTAAACTATACCTTTCACAAATCACTTACCTCACAAAAATCTTCGCTACTCAAGTTACTGCAATACAGCGAGCGCCACTACTGCCAGCTAAATAAAAGATTCAAGGTACTGAAGGCACTAACTACTGAAAGAAATATGGTTAGAATACAGAAAAGCGGTGTAGATAGGACTTTTTGGGAATAATGATGAACGAAGGGAGATCTCGAAGAACAAAAAAGGTTTTGTTTGCAAAATACTGCAGTAAAACCAACCCTGTCCTTTCCTCTTGTATTATTATGCTATGTGTTTGTGTACCCTTGTGTATTTGTGTACTTCCTGTCTTTATGTGATATCTGATAAGACTTATGTTGTAGAATTTTTCTAGTACTAAGCTACATTCACTATGATGAGGAATACTGTTATCCTCAAATATATTTTCCATTAATAATATGTTATTTTCTTTGTAAAGATGTTTATAGACATTATTAATTCTGTTTTGTTTCAATGCTCATGTGTGAAATTAATGTTTCGAAAACTATTCTCATTATTTTATGTATTTACTTATCTCATAATTCCTGTAACACTGATGTATATGTTATTTCGATTCTTTTGTAAAGCCCATATTACTACAAAAGTTATCTGTATTGATATGTTTTTAATTATGTATTTTGACCCTTTGTTATTGTATTCTTATGTTATAAAATTGTAATTGACACCAGTTCAACAAATTATTAACTTGTAAGTTACATTTCACTGCACACGTTTCTGTTGGTCATAGTATATGGACAATTTGTGAGAAGTAGGGACTGTTAGTGTTTGCACGTGTGTTAATAATGCAGCAAGGGACTGGATAACAGCATTGCTGGTTCTAAGGACAATTAAAAAACTTTGTGAGTGCACAAGTGGTGGTTTATGGACTTGCTATATTATCCACAAGACTCTTGAATGATGATTGTGCACCTGCACAGTCACAACAGATGGCTGCTGGCCATCTCTACAAGGACTACAGTGGGTCTGCATCTTTGATGGCCCACCAGTACCATTATCTCTACAAGGACTACAGTGGGTCTACATCTTTGATGATCCATCAATACCATTATTTCTACAAGGACTGCAGTGGGTCTGCACCTCTGGTGGCCCACCAATACCGTAATCTCTACCAGGACTACAGGGGGTCTGCTCTGTGATAACCTACCTACCAATATTCTTCAAAACTTCGAATGACTCTGCTGTGGGTTTGCTCTGTTGTGGCCCATGACCCGTCTGCATGTCGAGAGTCAGCACTGTCTTTCCGTTGGAAGGACAACGCTACTTCTTCAAGACTGCATGGAAATCTACTACTTCCGTGTGCATTTTCTTTTACTGCTCAGACTTTGAGAAAAACACCGCTATTTTACTGTGATGAACGATTAGGACTGTCTTTATGGACTGTGAGAAAGTTAGCTTTTGACCAACATTGTATCAATAAGTGTGTGCAATTGATATCTTTGTTATTGTAATTATGAAAAATTTTATCAAATCACTATTGGCCACTGCCCAAAACAATTTGTAAAATTTTTTGTGGCGAGCATGGGGGCTATGTAAGTAGGCTGTTTAGGTTTTTTTATTGGTAACGCCACCTCTGCACACAGCACAGCCAGTGATTTTCATACAGACTGTGGCTGCTTTGCATTGTTGTAATACTCGCCATTGTAGTGTTAGGCAGCTGGCTGTGAACAGCGCGTAGCGTTGCGCAGTTGGAGGTGAGCCGCCAGCAGTGGTGGATGTGGGGAGAGAGATAGCGGAGTTTTGTAATTTGTCATGAACTGCTATATATATTATGACTATTGAGGTAAATACATTGGTTGTTCTCTATCAAAGTCTTTCATTTGCTAGCTATGCCTATCAGTAGTTAGTGCCTTCAGTACTTTGAATCTTTTATTTAGCTGGCAGTAGTGGCGCTCGCTGTATTGCAGTAGCTTGAATAGCGAAGATTTTTGTGAGGTAGGTGATTTGTGAAAGGTATAGTTTAATGTTAGTCAGGGCCCATTCTTTTGTAGGAATTATTGAAAGTCAGATTGCGTTGCGCTAACAAAATATTGTGTGTCAGTTTAAGCACAGTCGTGTATAATTTTTCAAAGGGGACATTTCAAGGTTTAAGTAGTTCTAAGTTCTAGGGGACTGATGACCATAGATGTTAAGTCCCATAGTGGTCAGAGCCATCTTAGAACTAATTAAACCTAAGTAACCTAAGGACATCACACACACCCATGCCCGAGGCATGATTGGAACCTGCGACCGTAGTGGTCGCTCGGTTCCAGACTGTAGCGCCTAGAACCGCTAGGCCACCTCGGCCGGCCTATCGTGATGAAAGATGCAATCAATCTCTCCGAATAACTCGTCAACAGTGGGATGCAAGAAGGTGCTTAAAACACCAATATAGGTCTGTGCTGTGATAGTTCCACGCAAAAGAACAAGGGGTGCAAGCCTCCTCCATGAAAAACCACAACATCCCACCACAGCCTCCGAATTTTACCGTTGGCTCTATACACGCTAGCAGATGATGTTCACCGGTCATTTGCCATACAAACACCCTGCCATCGGGCGCCACATTTTGTACCGTGATTCGTCACTCCACACAACGCTTTTTCCACTGTTGAATCGTCCAATGTTTACGGTCCTTACAGCAAGCAAGGCGTCATATGGCATTTACCGGCGTGGTGTGAGGCTTACGAGCAGCCGCTCCACCGTGAAGTCCAAGTTTCCTCACCTCCCGCCGAACTGTTATTGTACTTGCAGTGAGTCATCATGCAGTTAGGAATTTCCGTGTGATGGTCTGGATAGATGTCTGATTATTACAGATTACGACCCCCATCAACTGTCGGCGGTTTGTGTCAGTCAACAGAAGAGGTCGGCCTGTACGCTTTTGTGTTGTACGTGATCCTTCACGTTTACAATTCACTGTCACATCGGAAACAGCGGACCTAGGGATGTTTCGGAGTGTGGAAATCTCGCGTACAGACGTATGACACGAGTGACATACAATCACCTGACCACCTTCGAAGCCTGTGAATTTCACGGAGCACCCCATTCTGCTCTCCCACGATTTCTAATGACTACTGATATGGAGTACCTGGCAGTAGGTGGCAGCACAATGCACGTAATATGAGAGACGAGTGGTTTTGGAGGTGTCCGGACACATATGATCACATAGTGTATGAAAGCGCCGTGCATTGTGAGAGCTGTCTTTTATACTCAGGTCATTCGTGTGAAAAGGTTCTCGTCGTGATTGGCTGCATGGCTGTAATTAACGGACTTGGAACGCGGAATAGTAGTTGCAGCTAGAGGCATGAGACATTATATTTGGGAAGTCGAATTCAATGTGGCGAGCTCGAAAGTGTCAAGACTGAACCGAGAATACCAAATTTTAGGCATTATCTCTCACCACGGGCAACGCAGTGGTCGCAACCTTCACTTAACGACCAAGAACAACAGCGTTTGCGTAGAGTTGTCAGTATTCTCAGACAAGCTAACCTACGTTAAACGACTGCAGAAATCATTGTGAGACGTACGATGAACTTATCTGATAGGACAGTGGTGGAGAATTTAGCCTTTTGCCAATAACACGACATCGCATGCACCACCTCTCTTGTGACCTTAGACTTCTGGAAAACCGCGACCAGGTCAGATGAGTCCAGATTTCAGTTGCTAGGAACGAACCCCACGAAACCACGGACCCAGGTTGACAGCAAGGCGCTGTGCAAGTTGGGGATGGCTCCACAATGTTACAGGCTGTGTTTGTATAGAGTGGATTGTGTCCTGCCGTCCAACTGAACCGACCATTGCCTGGAAATGATCTTGTTCGGCTACTTGGAGACCATTTGCCGCCATTCACGGACTTCATGTTCCCAAACTTCAGTGAAATTTTTATGGATGACGATGCCCCATGTCATGGGGCCACAAATGTTCACTATTGGTTTGGTGAACGTTCTGGACAGTTTGAGCGAGTGATTTGCCCATCCATATTGCCCGACATGAAAGGGAAAATATGGGAATTACAATTACGAGCAACTTATATAAGAAGAAACACACCGCAAATGTTGTGGGGAAGGCTAACCAAAGACTGTGTTTTATTGGCAGGACACTTAGAAAATGTAACAGATCTACTAAGGATACTGCGTACACTACGCTTGTCCATCCTCTTTCAGAATACTGCTGAGTGGTGTGGCATCCTTACCAGATAGGATTGAAAGAGTACGTCGAATATATTCAAAGAAGGGCAGCACGTTTTGTATTATCACGAAATATGGGAGAGAGTGTCACTGAAATGATACAGGATTTGGGCAGGACATTATTAACACAAAGGGGTTTTTCTTTGCGACGGAATCTTCTCACGAATTTCCAATCACCAACTTTCTCCTCCGAATGCGAAAATATTTTCTTGACACAGACCTACATAGGGAGAAAGGATCATCACGACAAAACAAGGGAACTGAGAGCTCGTGCAGAAAGATACAGGTGCTGGTTCTTGGCACGTTATACGAGATTGCAACCATAGAGAATTGTGAAGGTCGTTCGATGAACCCTCTGCCAGGCACTTAAATTTGATTTGCAGAGTATCCATGTAAATGTAGATGTCAACAAGGTCAACAGCTGTACAACTGAAGTATGAAAGCCTCATTATCAGTAGGTAATGATAGCTTAATTTTTACAAACGTTTGGGAGACATATTACGCTTTACCATTCACTGAGAGTCACAGAAGCTTTTCAGTTTCCATCAGTATGGTTACCAGCAACTCAGCTGACGTATGACTAATGTAATCAGAATTATTTACTTCATTTATGGAAAAAGTAGCACATTATTCCCTGTACTTCTGTTATTTAAATTACCGCCTCCGTTGCAGCATTCTGCCTAGGGTGGGTCCCATTTCATGTGTATCTTTGTGAAATTTGTGTCTTGTGTTCATAGGTCGCAATTTCACTTTTGCCTTAATGGGAACTTCTATCCTTTTGACAACTTTATTTGGATGGTAAAATGTGTGCATGATGAAGTGAAGATGCTATCAATTTCATTTTTAATGTGTAATATATTCCATTTCCCACCCATGAACCGTGGACCTTGCCATTGGCGAGGAGGCTTGCTTGCCTCAGCGATACAGATAGCTGTACTGTAGATGCCACGACAATGGAGGGGTACCTGTTGAGAGGCCAGACAAACGTGTAGTTCCTGAAGATGGACAGCAGCCTTTTCAGTAGTTGCAGGGGAAACAGTCTGGATGATTGACTGACCTGGCCTTGTAACGTTAACCACAACGGCCTTGTTGCTGCGAACGGCTGGAAGCAAAGGGAAACTACAGCCGTAATTGTTCCGAGGGCACCGCTTTACTGCATGGTTAAATGATTATGGCGCCCTCTTGGGTAAAATATTCTGCAGGTAAAAAAGTCCCCCGTTCGGATCTCTAGACAGGAACTACTTAGGAGGACACAATTATCAGGAGAAAGAAAACTGGCGTTCTGCAGATCGGAGCATGGAATGTCAGATCCCATTAATCGGGCTGGTAGGTTAGAAAATTTAGAAAGGGAAATGGACAGGTTAAAACTGGATATAGTGGGAATTAGCGACGTTCTTTGGCAGGAGAAACAAAACTTCTGGTAAGGTGAATACAGGGTTATAGAGGTAATGCAGCAGTAGGATTAACGATGATTTAAAAAATAGGAGTGCGGGTAAGCAACTACGAAAAGCATATTGAATTCATTATTGTAGCCAAGATATACACAAAGCTCTCGCAGTGGTTGAGAAGGGAGTGAGACAGGGTTGTAGCCTATCCCAAATGTTATTCAATCTGCATATTGAACAAGTGGTACATTTTCTGCAGTTCATCACACTGCTGACTAGGGCACCCGCCCTGTCAGAGTTGCGGCACCTGCAGGCGCTCTGCCGCTGTGACGCCTGGTGCAGGGAGATGCACAGACGACGGATGGAAGGCAAAAATTGAAAAAGGGAAAATATGCTGCAGCACCCTGCAAGGTCTCCGTGAAGGTCTATTTCACCCCACACATCGTAATGTGTTGTGGAACTGCAGTTTTACAGCTCTGTTGGCACACGTGTTACTAACGGTTTTCTACAATTCGTTGTAAATAAACGTAAACCTATTATATTATTTCATATTATGCGCAAACGATATGGTGCAAATATTGGTACTAACGCCGTGCTATGAATACACTAGCTTTCAAACCATCTCTACTGCTGACACATGAGTAAATTTAGTCTGGGATCAGAACTAAGTGGTGTAAATATTGCTATTAATGTCAAATTATAACAGAGGTCGCCAATTAATGCATCGTCTGCACACACAGAAGTAGTCCTAGATTTGAAGTTAAAATGCATTCTAACCATAGAGTTCATATGCCAGTAATATGGCTGTGCCACACACGTGTTCTGTTTTCTTGGTACCAGTGTGTATCAGTAGCTGACGCGCACTCTTTGCTTCCAGCGAAGCTAAGAGTCCCTAGCTCCGCTGGTCAGCTGTAGGTGCCCGAGCACAGGGTATTTTGGGCACATGAAGGACAATTTAACATGGCCGATGGAGAATTTCATAGTCAGTCACGGACGCTGAGGGGGTCCTATTATTGCTGTGTTTGCGGTTATTGGACTTTGGAGAGTCTTGGATTGTAGGTGACCAATGGAGCTGTGTGATTAATACATCAGGCCTTAGGCGGAAGGAAAATGCTTTGGACTGCCCGATACTGCGATTCTTCTAATTAACTGTGACACTTGATATGTCTCACCAAGTACTGGTTTCACATCGGAGTAATCCATCGCATTCTGGTTCCACCTCTATCTTTGTTCAGTTAATGTTCTCCTCTATGATTTTGCTGGCGCCTTTACCTGGTCAATTTGTACAAAGTTTAGCAGTTATATATTGCATGCAGTGGTGGAACTTCAGATACATTTCTGTGTGGTCAATTCATGGGCTGTGAGAGTAACTGATCTTCGGTGTTAACTGCAGATTTCGTTAGTTGTGATTGATTTGTGTTAGTATTCCGCGCTTCTCTTACAGACCTATGCTCTGGTTTACAATATGTTTTAGTGTGAGCCAACTGATGGACTGTTCTGAGAAAACTACTGATTTGGCTGCTTGTTATTTATTTTTGTTGTTGTGTACTAATTCCTACTATTCTTGCCAGTGACTTAAGATCTAGTATAAATGTCCATTATTAAATAAAAATACGAATAGTACAGGCCTAAGCCAGGTTTCGTGACCAAGGTCATTACTTGTCTTAAAGAGGAGTCTGGCTAACTTCAAAATTGTACTAATCCACGTAACACTGTTTATCCACCGTCACTCATTCTTTGTTCGTATCGTAATTGAGGTATTTGGATATGTTACGTTTCCTTTAATAGTAACCGTAGGCCAGTGTGTATTAATTGCATAGTGAGCTTATTTACTCTTCCTCGTGAGCCTCCTACAGGTATCCAGCGTAGTGTTAACTTTACTCTGTTTGTAACCTGTGGAACGCTGTTGGCTGTTGGGCACTACTCTGCCCAACAAGACTTCTGCTAAGTCGTTCCAGTTAAAGCAATTGGTTACTTAAGTTTATTTTCGTCTTCTTTTTATATACTAGTTTCACACAATAAGTAGAAGTTTATGTCAAATTATATGTATGGTCACATTTGACCGACATATATGAAGTTCCTTTTCATACATTCATTTATTTACAGAGAGAAGTTAAGCAAGAGCGCCTTATCTGATGCCTCTTGACCAGCTAAAACGCACACATCAAGAAAAGCTTTGCATCAACTCGGTTTCGGAGAGTTTCGGAATATGTACAGAATCTGGAATAGAGCTCAACATAAACATCATTTCCTCCCTTTTTATTGCCCATAAAAACCACACACTGCATGTTGAACCACCATAGAGCGAGACGTTCAGAGATGGTGATCCAGATTGCTGTACACACCGGTACCTCTCATACCCAGTAGCACGACCTCTTGCATTGATGCGTGCCTGTATTCGTCATGGCACACTACCCACAAGTTCATCAAGGCACTGTTGCTCCAGATTGTCCCACTCCTCAATGGCGATTCGGCGTAGATGCCTCAGAATGGTTCAAGGGTCACATCGTCCATAAACCGCACTACCTATCCCAGGCATGAGCGATTGGGTTCATGTCTAGAGAACATGCTGGCCACTCTAGTCAAGCGATGTCGTTATGCTGAAGGAAATCGGTACAAGATGTGCACAATGGGAGCGCAAATTATGGTCCATGAAGACGAACGCCTCGCTAATATGCTGCCAATATAGTTGCACTATCGATCGGAGGATGGAATTCATGTATCGTGCTGCCATTATGGCCCCTTCCATGACCACCAGTGGCGTACGTCGGCCCCACATAATACCACCCCAAAAGAGCAGGGAACTTCCATCTTGCTGCACTCGCTGGGCAGTGTATCTAATGCATTCGTCCTGACTGGGTCACCTCCAAACACATCTCTGACACTTGTCTGACTGAAGGCATATACGACTGTTATCGGTGAAGAGAACGTGATGTCAGTCCTGAGGGATGCATTCACATATTGTTGGGCCAAACTGTACCGCACTGCATGGTGTCGTGATTGCAAAGATGGACCACACCATCGACATCTGGAGTGAAGTTGTGCATCACGCAGCCTATTCCATACAGTTTGAGTTGTAACACGACGTCCTGTGGCTGCACGAAAAGCATTATGCAACATGGTGGCGTTGCTGTCAGGGTTACTCCGAGCCATAATCCATAGGAAGCGCTCATCCACTGCAATACTAGCCCTTGGGCAGCCTGAGCGAGGGATGTCATCGACAGTTCCTCTCTCTCTTTATATCCTCCATGTCTGAACAACATCACTCTCATTCACTCTGAGACGCATGGACACTTCCCTTCTTGAGAGCCCTTCGTGACACAAAGAAAAATTGCGAACGCAATCAGACCGCAGTACTGACCGTCTAGGCAGGGTTGAACTACAGACAACACTAGCCATGTACCTCCTTCTTGGTGGAATGACTGGAACTGATCAGCTGTCGGACTCCGTCCGTCTAATAGGCGCTGCTCATACATGGTTGTTTACATCTTTGGGCGGGTATAGACAACTCTGAACAGTAAAATAGACTGTGTCTGTGATACAGTAGCCAAAGTCAACATCTATCTTCAGGAGTTCTGGAAACTGGGGTGATGCAAAACTGTTTTTCATGTATGTAATTGGCTTAGAATAACATGTAAACATAATCTTAAATTACTCTAGATGGGATACAGCTCTGAGCATTGTTTGATATATTGTTACATTGTCTCTTAAGGTCAGATTAATAATATTTTACCTTTTATTTCTTACGGTTTGCACTTTGTGCAGCATACTACATGGAAGAACCAATCAGTAATTGTTTTACCAAAGATGATTTATTTTCATGATGTGGACTCCTTCAATGAAAATTTCTGTGGGTGTATGCCTTATCATGAATTTTGGAAATTGTTGCATTGTGAACACATTTTCATCCCCGCAAGACATGGATATAATTAGTGAGTGTGTGTTTCTCTTGTAAATGCTTGTCTTGGCAAATAAGAAAATTCTTGATGTTTTTAAGAAGTGCTGTAATATCTTTATGGTATTGTAAGAGGAATGGTTTGTTTTGAGTAATCATTGTTATTTTTTCGACAGCAGCTGTGATACTGTATTACAGTATGCTGAGGCACAAACTAAGCCTCTGGGGTTTCCTTGGAGATGACTGATGTTCCTGCTCAATACAACATGCTCTTTTTCTGTTCAGACGACTGTCTTTGGACTTTCATCATAACTGTTTACTTAAAGTCATACTTGGCCGACCTGCACTGGCAGTGTTTACAAACTGCACAGTTGGCTCAATAAATGAATTGTTCTTGATTAAATTAATGATTTATTGTTACTGTGGTCCAACAACTTACCGCAACAGTACAGCGCCTTACTGCCACACTGGAGGTGGTGTTATTTGTAATAGCATATTCTTACCAATTACTTTACAATAATGAATTTAGTTAAAAACATGTGTATTATTAATGATATACGTTTAGATTATTGTTGAGTTTTCATGGAAGGAAACTCGCTTCTTGCTACACACATTAGTTTATATGAATCTCACATTGTCGCTACTGTTGTGATTTTGGTAGACTAGCGTTGTTTTTACTTCAGAGGTGTGTATTGTACTGCTAGTCTCGTCTTATCCTGTCTATCCAGTGTTGGTGGTTGAACTGCCTGGCGCGGTCCACTGGGGTTTTCCCCTTGTGATTCCTGGTCCCGCTGTCAGCCCCTGCATCGAGTAGTGCAATCGCCTCCTCTGTGCGGCCATGCTCTGCCGCGAAGTGCAGCGGCGTGTCCCCGTCCACGTTCCTGGCATTGGGGTCTGCAGAGGCCGCCGCCAGCAGCCGCACCACGGCCGGCCGGCCGCCCCATGCAGCCCAGTGCAGCGGCGTGTTCTGGACCCAGTTCCCGGCGCCCACCTCCGCGCCAGCCCCCACCAAACAGCTCGCCGCTTCCACGTGACCCTGCCAGGCTGCCCAGTGCAGCGCAGTATTCTTGTTCCCATCCGTCGCACCCACATCAGCCCCAGCTGCCAGCAGCATCTGCAGCTCTTGCACTGCCCCATCGCTAGCTGCCTTCATCAGCCTCCTTCCTTTCTCCGCTGCCGAGAGGGTCCTACACAAAACACAGAAATTCTCGTACTTTTGTTCAAACACACACTTCTGATGAAGAAACGTATCAGAGTGGTACAACTGTAACCAATTCTATAACTCATCTCTCTGACAACTGATAAATCTCCCTTCTGTGATACAGAACACTGAGAAAGTTGTTTTATACTAACGTACAGATGCACAGTTACGTCATCCTCTGAAATTCTTCATGCACTCTCCACAAAAAATTCCTACACTCCAACTCTCAAGATACAAAGTTATCACATTTTGTCACTTTAATTCGTGATCGTTAGATTTTTGACCTTAGAATTCAGTCGTTATAGAAGTTGTTGCCTTCCACTTCGTTCAGCCATTACTACGTCTCTGTGTGCAGCAGTCCTCTCTGACACTTGCAAATTTGACAAATAATGCTAATGACGTCTCCTGCTATTTAAAGAGAAGTTTCTGTTATTACAGGAACAAAAGTAAACCCAATTATCAACAAGTTTCTTGACGCAAACTCGTCAAACAGAGAAAGCTACTGTTAATCAGGAAACCATTTAGTAGTTACGTTTCGGATACAGCAATAATACCAAACTGGACTCCTCTACCACTACACACAATCACACTCATTGACAGATGCACATACACACAGGAACTAACACAAACAAACAAACAAACAAACACACACACACACACACACACACACACAGAAACATACACATAGAGAGAGAAAGAGAGAGAGAGACAAAGAGAGAGAGAGAGAGAAAGAGAGAGAGAAACTTATATTCCTCTGGCTGTGATGCGCCTTAAGGCGACAGCGAGATCATGAGAGTAAATTAAAGTTTAATGAACTTGTCTCGATATGACAACCGTTGGAAAGTAAATCTTGTTTCCTGGAAAGTCCTGAAGTATGTAATTTACATGCGACAATCTCGCTAGGACGGGTCTAAACGAAAATACCTACATGCTGATACAACACACTGTGCGGCATGTGCTCAGGGGAAGAATTTAGTAACATTTTTTGAAACTAAAGTCAATTAAGAAGTAATTATTTCCATTATTCTGGTAAATGACGTATTAAAATAATGAATCCAATATCCGCTGATCGATAAAATACATAATTCCTTTTTCTAGAAATATTTTGGGCAGACAGATTTGCAAATGTTGCTGATTCTATTGAAAATCATACAGTTGACATACACAAAACTCATTTTATAGTTCTGATAACTGCATCAGATAATAATGGATGTTTTCTATATAGAGAGAAACAGACGTGAATCCTGAATGACTGTACAGGAACGAACAGCTCTGAAGCCCTTTTGACTCCCACAGCGCTTAACTTGGTGTGGTCCTGGTGAAGGCAGTGTATTTATGTTTGCCTCGCACACATGTTTGAATGTGTGTGTGAGTGTTTTGTGTGTGAGTGTTTTGTGTGTGTGTGTGTGTGTGTGTGTGTGTGTGTGTGTGTGTGTGTGTGTGTGTAGTCTGGTGAAGGTGTACCCACGGTGTGACACTGAATGTTTGAAGTAGTGCTACTTAGTTTTTAAATGCACAAATCACTGACAGACGTCAAAGTCACATCTCCAGATTCAAAAAACTCCTACAGATGAGAGCCAGACTGAGCTGTTTGGGCAATTTAATACGGAGCCGTGGAAGCTGCTTCACAAACAGGCGTTAATCTATCATTACTGGTACTTTAATGGTAATCATTTATAACCTGACCAGAATCAGTGACGATTTAAGACACTTAATCTACTACGCTTTCTCATTACTACTGAATATGTTATGGAATCCCCACTTTAATTACAGCTCGTTGCCTCATGAGTACACCCAGTGCATGATCCCCTCTCCTCCAATCCAACAGATTTTCTGGGTGGACAAGATGCTGTAATTCTATATTCTGTTAGATCAGTCGTATGTGGGCTTCTGTGCCACAAAGTTTTTCGCTGTTAAAAAATGATCCGCTACTCTGTACTCTAAATCTGTTGCTGAAGCAGCCACACACAACTTCTACAGAGCGATGAGTCTTTGCCTTTCATATGTGTGGTTATTGGGGCTGGTAGTGGTACCACGCCGCATGGGCGTGCCTCAGCTATGAACCGATGATAGCCACCTATACTCGAGTGATCTCTGATGGGGTGTGGTGTAGCAGGCCATTTGTTGAGTGGTGTTTCTAGCACTGATGTACAATGGATATGGTGGAGACCTGCCAACCATGCCCAAAATTGCATGCATGAAACTGAAAACTACACGTCATAAGCTTTCCTAGCATTTTCTCTCATATTTTTGACAAATATTACATACATATAAACTTTGTTAGTAATAATGAGTCACTCCCAATTCTTTCAGTATTTAGCAGCGGTCCTTCCACTGCCCAAAAAATTTCCTAACAGAACACAGCCAGTGGTGTGTCTCTATCTATGTAATGACAGCATCTTCAAGACTGCCATTAGTGTCACAATGCTACAGTACATGCAGATGTAGGATCTCATACCATGGGACTGACTGTGCTCCCATAAATTAAAAGTTTGCTCTCTGCTTATGGATTACTGTACGTAGAATACTAACAGGAAATGGGGTAACTTATGATTCACTCTGAAATGTAAGAATGACTTTATAAAATATTTGTTATACTTAACGGACTTTTTGCCGAATGATTCTCAAAACAGTGGTTTTCATTTATAATTTTGGCACACAATTTTTTCTCTCTAGTGATGAAAAATAATGTTTCACCTCATGAAAGTACCAGGAACACAAACCTACTATAAAAATATAATTCAGTTATAGTAAGTAGTTTTGAGAGGCACCCGGCTGGGGCGGCCGAGCGGTTCTAGGCGCTACAGTCTGGAACCGCGCGACCACTACTGTCGCAGGTTCGAATCCTGCCACGGGCACGGATATGTGTGATGTCCTTAGGTTAGATTGGTTTAAGTAGTTCTAAGTTATAGGGGACTGATGACCTTAGAAGTTAAGTCCCATAGTGCTCCAAGCCACTTGAACCATTTGAGAGACAGTATGTGCCATAAGCAATAATTGAAGTGAAATTAATCTAATGCACTAAGAAAGAAGAAGCCAATCACACTGAAAACAATGAACATGCACTGAAGTGAAATGATATCCTGGAAAACCACTCAGAAAAGGTGAACTTGCAAAGTAATGTAATGAACATTAGTGACAGTTTAAATTTTGTTTCACATCACGACCGCAAGTTAGATTTCCTGCTTAGCATGAACAGACACTTTAACAGATTTTTTAATCTTTCACTTTGAGAGACAGTTAATAGGATTTCTTTTCCTTAAAACAGTGATTTAGTGCATTAGTGATCAGTATATTTCGGTTTAGGAATGCACTTGAATTCCGTGTGTTTGTAAGTTGCTCTGTTGGTGAACATGTTTTTTCCACCATACAGCTCCATTCATCGTTTGTCTACTATTCAGAATTGCAGGCAAAGTAAACTTGGAGGGGTAGGAAACTGTATAATTTATCTGTGACGGGAACATTATCACAAATTACCTCCTACCTGCTGGCTCTGAGTTTTGTGGTCAGCAAGGGATTATTTAGATTATTCCCTGAAAAAAAAAACTGTGTCCAACTAATACTCAGAAACAGAATCTAGCTTGTGATTTATTAGATCTACATTGATCGAAGTGTATCTGCTAGATGCTTCATATGGAATGAGAATGCATTTGGACATAGCAATAATTTCTTGTCTTTCGTGACGTTCAGTTCCATGGCTTGAGATCCAACATTTGCATGTCCGGTAGCATTGTGACACTAAAGATGGTCTTGAAGGTGCTGTCATTACACATGAAGGAATACACCACTGCCTTTGTTCTGTTTGGAAATGTTGTGGACAGTAGAAATACTACTGCTAAATACTTTTACCAATGGTATAAGTCTTCATGAAAGTTACCACTTGTATCTTATAAGTAATTTTTGTGTCACAGACGTCTACCCTTTCAAGCACTGACATATGGTTATTTTCCTAACTAATTCAAAGCGTATTGTGGGAAAATACATAAGATCCGCAAGCATCCTCTCGTCTGTTACATTTATGGAGATGATATTTAGGCTATTTTTATGAGCTGGAACTGTTTCGTAGTCAATTACTGGTCTTGCTGTTCAAACGTGTGCAGTTTTCTGCAAATTTTAGTTCCTGTTGAACTGCAAACTTATTTATGAGCATTTTCCTTACATATCTTCTTCATCTTGGAAACCTGAAGTCCTTGTCATATTACGAGATGTGATTTAAAATCAGTAGCATGTGATGTTGCTGGCAGCAGACATCCCATACTAATCTGGGTATAGTGGTGTCATAAGATGCTGACTAACGATGACTGTGGATGCCTCGTTAATTATAACACTGTATATCATGTTACTCACTCATCTGTTAAATCGAATTTTGCTCACAGTCATATTAAAAATTGTTTTTCACTCAGTCATATGCATTGTCAAACCCAACTATCATTTTCGCTGGATGTGATTTACAAGCTGAGGTCTGATATAAAATATATATGTACATTCTGGCAATAGATCTGACATGTTCCTAGCTATAGTACTACGAAAACTGCATTGAGCTCGATTCTTTATGAGAAGCAGTTTTAGTTGGTTGGTTGGTGTGGGGAGTAAAGGGATCAAACTACACTGTCATCTGTCCCTTTCGCAACATTCAAACAGCTCTCGGGTTAAAAACATTACCAAAACGATTTCGGGGAAGTAAAAGGAGAAAGACTGACTCGAAACTACACTGAAGAAGAAAACAAAAAAGGCTAACAAAAGGGGAAAACGTAAACTAAAAGAAAAAACAGTGGATGGTATCAGAATAACATAGCAGATGGCCAGGACTGGATGATCACGACAGAAATAAAGGATGAGCGAGCCACTCTGCAACACACTAAAACCTCCAGCCTTAAAGACAAGGCTAGACGAACTTGGACAGGGAAAATACGAACACCAAGGCTAAAAAACAGCAAAGAAAGAGTGAGGAAGAGTTAAAATAAAGGTAGATTGTGTGATAAAAATTCCCCTCACAAATAAAACGTAAAACGATGTCAACCGTTAAGACATTGACTCCCAACACCGTTAACAGTGTGATGGGAAGGTTAAAAGTCCACTGCAGAGCAACTAAACTAGGGCAGTCCAGTGAGATGAGGACGACAGTCAAGTGGGACCTACAGCAACACTGAGGTACGTCCTAGCGACGGAGGAGGTGTCTATGAGTCAGCCAGGTGCGGCCGATGTGGGGTTAGCAAAGGACAACAGACTCCCTGCGAGTAGCTTGCATGGATGATTATCACAGATTCGTATTCTCCTTGACAACACATAGTTTATTTGGTGTACTGACCGTGTGTCATTCAGCATCCCAGATCCTGAAAACTTAACAGCATAAGACCAACTGGAGATCAGTCTCCAGTGGGAAGATCTCCAGACAGCAAGTTCACTGCCCAGGATCCCAGCATGTCCTGGGGTCCTATTGTAGGTCACTGAATGTCCGCTGTCGCCGAGGTCACAAAGAGACTGCTGGATAGTTAACAGCAAAGGGTGGTGAGGGAAGCACTGATTGAGAGCTTGTATGCTACTTAAAGAGTCACTAGAGATGACGAAGGACTCACCTGCGCAGGAATGGATATGCTGAAGAGTGCAAGAGATAGCTACCAACTGTGCAGTGAAAACACTGAACCAATCCAGCTAGGAGCTCTGTTCAGCATGTCTAACGTGAGCATAAGTGAAGCCAACAAGAGCCATTGAGCCATCTGTGTAGACTGTTTCTGAGTCCTGGAACTCACCAAGAATAGAGAAAAACTGCCATGGAGGCCACAGGTGGAACTGAGCCTTTTGGGCTTTGCGATAGGTCCAGAAGAACCAGTGGCTGTGGTATGGACCACGAAATGAACACATAGAAAAGTGATAGAAGGAAAATGTCGAGATCAGTAAGAAGCAAACACAAACTGCAATTGGCATCCCCAATCTGCGCTGCTGTTGTCAGGGATGAGTAGCCATATTAGGGAAAGGAGATCATAATTTGAATGGTAAGGCGAATAATGAATATGGGCAGTATAGTTCGCAAGCAACTGCTGTCACCTAATTCGCAATGGAGGAACACCAGCCTTTATTAGGACGCCGGTTTAGGAAGCTCCTGTCGCACAGTGGTGTATAGAGTCCAGCGGTTGGAATGCTGAGGGCAAAGCAGAACCACACACCAGGCAATCATAGGAAAGAAGGGACTGCAAAGTGCTTTGCACAGCTGCAGCAGTGTAGGGCGATCAGCACCCAATTCGTTGAGGTGCAGGCATTGAATAACATTAACATGCTGCCAGCACATTTTCTTAAGCTGACGAAGATAGGGAAGCCAAGTTAAAAAAAGTATCAAAGACCAGTCCCAAAAAGCAGAACGTCTCCACTACATTAAGTAGTTGGTCATCAAGGTAAAGTTCCAGATGGATATGGCAGTACAACAAAAACAGAAGGGCATGACACAAGTCTTGGCAGCTGAAAACTGAAACCTGTGAGTGAGGACCCACTGCTGCACCTTTTGTATGACTTCCAGCAGTCGACGTTCAGCCACCAACAGAAGAGGAGCAAACGGAAATACAAAAATCATCAGCATATAGGTGGGGAGATACTGAGGACCATTAACGATGATTAAAAAGATTGGAACGCTCAGGACAGAGCCATTTGCGACCCCATTCTCTTGGATGTGAGGCGTACAGTGTGAGGCACCAGCTCGAGCTCTGAAATGCGTAGCGACAAAAAGTTCCGTATAAAAATCGGGAGCGTTCCCCAAAGACACCACTCATGCAGAGTAGGGAGGATGTGGTGTCGCCAAGTGATATTGTAGGCTTTCCTCAGACCAAAAAAGGCGGAAATCAGGTGCTCACGCCAGGAGAAGGCCAATCAGATGGCAGTCTTCGGGTAGAGTAAGTTGTCAGTGGTGGAGCGAACTCGCCAAAAACCGCCCTGGGAGGGAGCCACAAGACGCTGAGACTTGAGGAGCCAACACAACGGCCAGCTCACCATTCATTCAAGCAGCTTGCACAGAACGTTGGTGAGGCTGATAGGACGGTAACAGCCCAAATCTAGCAGGTTCTTACCAGGCTTTAGCACTGGGATGATCATACTTAACTGGCACTGCGATGGGGACTCGCCATCGCTCAAGATTCAGTTGATAATGGCAAGGAAGTGGCGCTGATAATCCACTCACAGACATTTAAGCTTTTGGGAATGGATGTAGTCTGCCCCAGGGGTTGAGTCAGGAGAATCGGCAAGGGCCCTGAGCAATTCCCACTCACTGAAGGGAGCACTATATGTCTCGGATTGGTGTGGAGCGAGAGATAGGAATTGTCGTTTCACCACGATTTAATTGTCAGATGCAGAGATGCGAAGATAATGATCCACAAGACATTCTGCAATTACATGTGGATCGGCATATACAGCACCATCTGTCGAAATTCCATGTATACCTGAAGGAGTCTCATATCCGTAAAGGCATCTGAGCTTGGTCCAGACCTGGGAAGGAGAGGTTTTTGTGCCAGTGGTGGAGATGTATCGTTCCCAATAGTCCCATCATTCAATGAGCTGACAGACCTGGACACAATGCATTTTGAGGGCAATGAGGTGCTCTAGAAATCAATGGCGCTTATGATGTTGAAGGGCCCACCTGCAGTCTCTAATGGCCACAGCGATTTTGAGTGACCACCAAGGCACTGACTACCACTGGGACAACCTGAGGAACAAGTGATTCAAGATTCAGCTTGGGCAACAATGGTAGTAATGGTGGTCCCATGCAAAGGAGATTCAACAGTTGTAGTGCCCTTGAAAGCATCCCATTCAGCCTTGGTAAGAGCCCATATGGGCAAGTGTCCAGGCGATGCTGGGGTAGGGACAGAAAGAGTGGAAAGTGGTCACTACCACACAAGTTGCCATGAGATCTCCAGTGGATATAAATGAGCAGACCAGGACAGCAAACCAAGGGATCAATGGCTCAATATATGTCAGATGCCACACTAAAGTGAATGGGCGCACCTCTAATGAGGAGGCAAAAGCCGAGGTGAGTTAGTAGATCCTCGACAGTCTTACCACACCAGCAATCTTGGTTCCACCCCAAACAAGGTTGTTGTTGTTGTGGTCTTCAGTCCTGAGACTGGTTTGATGCAGCTCTCCATGCTACTCTATCCTGTGCAAGCTTCTTCATCTCCCAGTACCTACTGCAACCTACATCCTTCTGAATCTGCTTCGTGTATTCATCTCTTGGTCTCTCTCTACGATTTTTACCCTCCACGCTGCCCTCCACTGCTAAATTTGTGATCCCTTGATGCCTCAAAACATGTCCTACCAACCGATCCCTTCTTCTAGTCAAGTTGTGCCACAAACTTCTCTTCTCCCCAATCCTATTCAATACCTCCTCATTAGTTACGTGATCTACCCACCTTCTCTTCAGCATTCTTCTGTAGCACCACATTTCAAAAGCTTCTATTCTCCTCCTGTCCAAACTAGTTATCGTCCATGTTTCACTTCCATACATGGCTACACTCCATACAAATACTTTCAGAAACGACTTCCTGACACTTATATCAATTCTCGATGTTAACAAATTTCTCTTCATCAGAAACGATTTCCTTGCCATTGCCAGTCTACATTTTATATCCTCTCTACTTCGACCATCATCAGTTATTTTACTCCCTAAATAGCAAAACTCCTTTACTACTTTAAGTGTCTCATTTCCTAATCTAATTCCCTCAGCCTCACCCGATTTAATTTGACTACATTCCATTATCATAGTTTTGCTTTTGTTGATGTTCATCTTATATCCTCATTTCAAGGCACTGTCCATTCCGTTCAACTGCATTTCCAAGTCCTTTGCTGTCTCTGACAGAATTATAATGTCATCGGCGTACCTCAAAGTTTTTACTTCTTCTCCATGAATTTTAATACCTACACCGAACTTTTCTTTTGTTTCCTTTACTGCTTGCTCAATATACAGATTGAATAACATCGGGGAGAGGCTAAAACCCTGTCTCACTCCTTTCCCAACCACTACTTCCCTTTTCATTCCCCTCGACTCTTATAACTGCCATCTGGTTTCTGTATTGTAAATAGCCTTTCGCTCCCTGTATTTTACCCCTGCCACCTTCAGAATTTGAAAGAGAGTATTCTAGTTAACATTGTCAAAAGCTTTCTCTAAGTCTACAAATGCTAGAAACGTAGGTTTGCCTTTTCTTAATCTTTTCTTCTAAGATAAGTCGTAAGGTTAGTATTCTCTCACGTGTTCCAACATTTTTACGGAATCCAAACTGATCTTCGCCGAGGTCGGCTTCTACCTGTTTTTCCATTCGTCTGTAAAGAATTCGCGTTAATATTTTGCAGCTGTGACTTATTAAACTGATAGTTCGGTAATTTTCACATCTGTCAACACCTGCTTTCTTTGGGATTGGAATTATTATATTCTTCTTGAAGTCTGAGGGTATTTCGCCTGTCTCATACATCTTGCTCACCAGATGGTAGAGTTCTGTCATGACTGGCTCGCCCAAGGCCATCAGTAGTTCTAATGGAATGTTATCTACTCCCGGGGCCTTGTTTCGACTCAGGTCTTTCAGTGCTCTGTCAAACTCTTCACGCAGTATCTTATCTCCCATTTCGTCTTCATCTACATCCTGTTCCATTTCCATAATATTGTCCTCAAGTACATCGCCCTTGTATAAACCCTCTATATACTCCTTCCACCTTTCTGCCTTCCCTTCTTTGCTTAGAACTGGGTTGCCACCTGAGCTCTTGATATTCATACAAGTGTCTCTCTTCTCTCCAAAGGTCTCTTTAAATTTCCTGTAGGCAGTATCTATCTTACCCCTAGTGAGGCAAGCCTCTACATCCTTACATTTGTCCTCTAGCCATACCTGCTTAGCCATTTTGCACTTCCTGTCGATCTCATTTCTGATACGTTTGTATTCCTTTTTGCCTGCTTCATTTACTGCATTTTTATATTTTCTCCTTTCATCAATTAAATTCAATATCTCTTCTGTTACCCAAGGATTTCTACTAGCCCACGTCTTTTTACCTACTTGGTCGTCTGCTGCCTTCACTACTTCATCCCTCAGAGCTACCCATTCTTCTTCTACTGTATTTCTTTCCCCCATTCCTGTCAATTGTTCCCTTATGCTCTCCCTGAAACTCTCTACAATCTCTTGTTCTTTCAGTTTATCCAGGTCCCATCTCCTTAAATTCCCACCTTTTTGCAGTTTCTTCAGTGTCAATCTGCAGTTCATAACCAATAGGTTGTGGTCAGAATCCACATCTTCTCCTGGAAATGTCTTACAATTTAAAACCTGGTTCCTAAATCTCTGTCTTACCATTATATAATCTATCTGATACCTTTTAGTATCTCCAGGATTCTTCCAGGTATACAACCGTCTTTCATGTTTCTTGAACCAAGTGTTAGCTATGATTAAGTTGTGCTCTGTCCAAAATTCTACAAGGCAGCATCCTCTTTCATCTCTTCCACCCAATCCATATTCACCTACTATGTTTCCTTCTCTCCCTTTTCCTACTGACGAGTTCCAGTCACCCATGACTATTCAGGTAGTGAAGGGAGACGAAAATTTAATAATTTCTTTTATCTCGTCATACATTTCATCAATTTCTTCACCATCTGCAGAGCTAGTTGGCATATAAACTTGTACTACTGTAGTAGGCATGGGCTTTGTGTCTATCTTGGCCACAATATTGCGTTCACTATGCTGTTTGTAGTAGCTAACCAGCACTCCTATTTTTTTATTCATTATTAAACCTACTCCTGTACCGAGCGAGGTGGCGCAGTGGTTAGCACACTGGACTCGCATTCGGGAGGACGACGGTTCAATCCCGTCTCCAGCCATCCTGATTTAGGTTTTCCGTGATTTCCCTAAATCGTTTCAGGCAAATGCCGGGATGGTTCCTTTGAAAGGGCACGGCCGATTTCCTTCCCAATCGTTCCCTAACCCGAGCTTGCGCTCCGTCTCTCATGACCTCGTTGTCGACGGGACGTTAAACACTAACCACCACCACCACCTACTCCTGCATTACCTCTATTTTATTTTGTATTTATAACCCTGTAATCACCTGACCAAAAGTCTTGTTCCTCCTGCCACCAAACTTCACTAATTCCCACTATATCTAACTTTAACCTATCCATTTCCCTTTTTAAATTTTCTAATCTACCTGCCTGATTAAGGGATCTGACATTCCACACTCCAATCCGTAGAACGCCAGTTTTCTTCCTCCTGATAACGATGTCCTCTTGAGTAGTCCCCGCCCGGAGATCCGAATGGGGGACTATTTTACCTCCGGAATATTTTACCCAAGAGGACGCCATCATCAAACAAAGTTAGGGGCATTAAAATCACCCAGAAGGAGGAAAAGTGGGGGTGGAGGCGAGAGATGAAAATTAGTGCAGCTATTACATGGTGCAACACTTCACCGTCTGGAGAGACTTATATCTTGCTGATGGTAATTTCCTGCATTGTCCTCACAGTTTCCAAAAGTGTTTCAAGGGGGAATAGGTTCGCTACAGACATAGACATAGATGCAGACTCCACCTCGCAGTCTGTCACAGTCAGTACAATTTTTGTAGTACCCCTGTCAGGCACAAAGAGCTGGGGTCCACATCACAGGAAACAACGTTTCTTGAAAAGCAATGCAAAACGCAAGTCTAATGCTTAAAAGTTGTCATGATACAGCGAGGTGGGAGAAAAAACCGCCACAGTTCCACTGGAGCAATAGGTAGTCAGTCATTTGGGAACACATGAAGGGATCAAGGAGACAGTTTAGGCCTCAGTGTGACCATGAGTGCTGGTATCCAAGACTGTTGCGTCTGAAGCGTCAGCACGATATAGGACCTTGAGCGATTCTACAATCTGCACCTCGTCCTCAGACCTGGAACTGCTAGAGACTGGTGGTGTTAGGACCACTGGTGACCCATGGTAAAGTTAGCTTTGAAAAGCGCGCCACAGCACGTAGCGTCAAGCAGTTGCCCTCCGCTTTCTGGCGGTGGCACCGTTGTCGCAATTGAAGGCTTCGGTGTCTCCCTCTAGAGGGAAAGGGGAAAAGTGGGCTGTTCGCGTGGGTTTAAGATGTGGCTGTATGGGCTCTTGTGGAGAGTTGGCAGTTGCGGCATGAAGAAGCACTGTGAGACTTAACATCTGAGATCAAACCCCTGGAACGTAGAACTACTTAAACCTAACTAACCTAAGGACATCACACACATCCATGCCCGAGGCAGGATTCGAGCCTGCGATCATAGCAGTCGCGCGGTTCCGGAGTGAAGTACCAAGTACCGTTCGGCCACTTCAGCCAGCCACCTGCGGGTTTATTCGACTGTTAGCCTCTGCTATGCCTGTGAAAGTCTAAGGCACCAATGGTTGTACTGTTTAAAATGCAGGGCACTAAGACCTGATTCATTTTCTCGCCTGCCATAACTGGTATTACTAGACTCACATGTAAAAGGTACTCTAAGAAAGAAGAAAAAATTCCTTTTTCCTCGTGGTAAGAACTAGTCAATTGCATAAGGAATTCCTGCTCATCTGGAAGCTCTGACTTACGTAAATTTGTGTTTTTATATATATATGGCTATAATCAAGCAAGGTTGTTAATGAAACTTCCTGGCAGATTAAAACTGTGTGCCGGACTGAGACTCGAACTCGGGACCTTTGCCTTTCGCGGGCAAGTGCTCTACCAACTGAACTACCCGAGCATGACTCACGCCCCGTCCTCAAAGCTTTACTTCTACCAGTACCTCGTCTCCTACCTTCCAAACTTTACAGAAGCTCTTCTGCGAACCTTGCAGAAGATTCAGTATAACTGTCACCCTTATTTAGCCTTCCTGTGCATAATTCTGATTAAATTTATGTGTGTGTTATCTCTACATTTACACAACACTGTGCTCTCGAAAATTATGGACTATTGTTTTGTAAGAGCGGAGGTGCTGTCTGATAGCGAGCCAGACGTGTTCCATCAGGTTGACACCATGCAAATTATGTGGACGAGACAAGACGAGTTCAGCATCATTCTCCGCCAGTCACTGTACCACAATCCTGTCTTCGTGACAGGGTCATCGTCGTTGAGGAAAACATAAATCGTGAAATTGTACAGGTTATCTGCATTAGTGTACAGGTAATCCTCAGCTGTCATGGTGGCATCGGTTACAGATGCCATGTAAGCCCAGATGATTACACCCACCACATAGTCCAGCTCTCACTGTCCAGCATATATGTTGTGCATCTTTTGGGTAACCATTCACCTGGATGATGGCATGTCTGGATATTGCCATCAGCATAATGTAACCAAAATAACATGATTCATCCTACTAGACCATACGTTTCTAGTGATCCACTGTCCAGTCTCGATGAGCCTGCTCCCACTACAGTGGTAATGACTGTTCTGGTGTAACCACTGGCGCCAGAACGAAGACAAAGAACGCAAGACCAGAGAAGGCAGTGAAACGACATGGGCCAATGGCTCACTGATTAGGACCGCACCATGACTGGAGTGACAACTGCGAGAAATGAAGGTAGGCGCCGCTCCTGCCAGCCTCGGCCAGACATCAGTGGACAGCATTAGCATGGCCTAGCAGAGACTGCTACGAGAACTGATATTTGTGATCCACAAACTGAGATACAGACTTGCCTGAACATTGCATATTGCACTAGACTAATTTATATTGCATTTCGCCCATCGCTTGCGACTCCTTTTTACATTAAAGTTAAGTATTGTCAATCTGCTTTAACGAAGTAAAACTATTAAAGTTATTTGCTTGAATTGTTGTATAGCATTCTGAGAACGAAGCATCCATTAGGCACCCTATACGATACGAGTGGGCAAGATCCAACAATGATGCTTTAATTCTGTCCACATGCAAATTTGTTTCAGGTCTTATAGTATGAATATTCACATTCAACAACTTGTGTCAAACTTTGTGCTGTGAACCACTTGTGCCGGCTCCAGAATTATACTGTGTCGCCAGATCTGCAACAAATCACCACTTGCCTTGCTGTACAAAGCCTTAGCTAAAGTACTACATGCACGTGTGGGGCATATAGGTCTCCTGAACATGTGACATTACATCCAACACCCTCACACATATAAGATCTGTAACAGAGCATAACGACATCAAAGAAATGCTACGAGACCCAGACAAATAGTGTGCTCTAAGCAACGCAACTGTTAATGTTTCAAGAACACTGCACGAAATCTACAGACAAGGGAACTCATATGGCAGATCTCAGACAAGCACATAACAACCACAACAACAAGATCCTTGGGAGGACACAAACTCAGACACATCACAGACATTGATGTAGATGCGGTCACAGAAAATGACACAAGCACAGCAATAACATCATATTATAAGAGGTTCAATAGCTAAAACAGACAAAAAAAGATAACTACAAGAAAGGAGGCATCGCATGTGATTTTTTCATTTACCTGATATGAATTTTCAATACAACAGTTGAAAACGGGAAGGAAAACGACTAATTGAAGAACTGAGACACTCATTACATCTAAGGAATATGCTATATGGTAAGGCGAATCTTCAAGTTTAAGTTCTGTGGTTCCACTTCAGCCTATGACACTGCTTAAAGATAAAAACATCATGCTCAGGGACATACAAGATAACAGCACACATACGACATGTATATGGGTAACTACATCAAGCCATTGCAACACAGTGCAATAGTACGCCCTAGATAAGATCTAATAGGTGGCACTACTCCATAGACAGTATAAACAAATACACTCGCAGTCACTCATGGTGTACTTCATTTAGTAACGTTTCTGCCAAGGCCCTCCCACATGGAATGGCAAGCACACAAACCATAATTTATATGTTATATTTTGTTTTAACAGTAAAATAATATTTGGAGATCATTCCTTTCCTACGTTTCTATTTTCTGCTCTAAATTACTATCATTTATTAATACTCTATTTCCTACAACTAATTTAATTTACTTTTTAATTCATTGTTATTACCCTCCTTTTATAGCTCAAAACTAATTTTACTAGTGATGTAGAACAATGCAGTATTATATGTAAAATTGCATAATGCACGAAATGCTTTTTAAAATTTCAGGTAGCAGGTCTTTAAATATGCAACAAATGTAATGCAATGTGCACTCACAGTTTTTCGTGAAGTCAACTACCATTATCTACTACAATCGACAATCGATTTGCATTAATATAAGTCAATATCAGGAACCATTTACGCATAAATTTCCCCATGCTGAGTCAAGATCTGTACCCACAACACTTGTGACACACTGTCAATTGCAGGGATTTGTTTACAGAAGACGTCGTACGCCACTACACACGACTCGACCTGACCACACGCGCAGCTGGATTGTCGGATTAACACGAGCAGCCATCTTGACCGTTATGTAGTGACCACCGAAAATTTGTCCCATACTGGGTGTCGAATACGTATTTCTCGCTCATCACAAGCAGTCGCCTTTACTACTAGGCTGCCTCGCAACACGATGCACCTGTGACTCCCAGTTTCATTGAGGCTGATGTTCCAATAAATTATTTCCAACAACTACTGCCAGACGATCTCATATTCAGCTCTCGTGGCAGACTGAACCTCCGTCTCTTACAGACGCCATTCATTCAATGGTGCTATTTCGGCTCATTCTGTGAAACGCAATTATAGTGTCTGCAAAACAAACATGGAAATAAAACTGACAGCTTAAAGTTTGAGCCAAGTGAGGTCGTTTGATAGGATGACCTACTAGTTAAGGCTACTGCTTGTGGCAAATGTTAAACAGGTATTTTACACCCAGTATGGCGCAAATTTGCAGTTGTTACTAAATACTGACACGTCAAAAAATAATTTGAAGGAAAAAATACAGGAAATCACATAAAAATTAAACTTCATTCTGCAACAGTCCATAACTTTATTCTGCTAATGGATATTATTTTTACGTCTTTTCCTTCATAATGACCCATCATCATTTCCTTTTGACGACCATAACGAACTTGCAGATAATTATTTATTCTCATTAAAGTAATATTTTTAGTTACAATGCATAAATTTAGCTGTAACACCAATTTTATACAAAATTACTTTAGGGGATGGGAAACCACCAGTGAAACGATAACTTTCACCCGACACACCTATTCATTCACTACGTTTGGAGAGTAAAAGTTGTTTATAGTACCTTTGTCAAATAACTGTGGTCTGAACGGGTTGTAATTCACACTCTGTTCCCAGAGAAATATCTCGAGATACACTATGATACATGCTTACACAAACATCAAAAATTAACAAATAAAATGCCGTTTCTTGACAATTATAACTTCTATTTTATCGAAAAATACAATAAAGTGAAATTCTGTTTTTGGAAAAGATCACTTGGCTAACGCCCTCATAAGTGGTATGGTGAATGTGGAAATGGTGCATAGCGACAGTACTCACCGCAGGAAAGAGACGGAAGCATCGTCAAATGTGGGAGTGGGGCAGGTAGCTGTGTGCTTTGCAGCTGGAACAGGAGCCCTGCTGCAGTTTTTGTGGCCCATGTGCAGCTGACTGGTCGGGGTGACCTCGCTGTCTCCAGTGGCTGGAGTGCTGTGCAGAGACACAGGGTGTGGTCACTCTCTACACACGGAGGACAGAGGGCAGCCTACTGCAGACAATGCTGCTGAGAGTTTGTCCAGACACAACTAATAGAACACACACTTTCAACATCAGTAGTGGGTCCTCTGAGATGAAGGACTTACCCCTGTGCTAATCGGTTCAGCCCCCACACTAGTAGCATCGCTTAGCAAACAACAGGCTGAATAAATTAAAGTACAAATAAAAGGTACATGCTAAGGTCAACATTTAGGTTGAACTGATATGACAACTAGTCATCAGCGTAGTTTAAATACATAAAAACAACATTCCCACAGAAATAAAAATGGAAATAATCTTTACATGTACAACTTGTACCATTATCATCAGATTGTATCGGTAGCTGTTAGGGACTTGGCTGTAGGATGCACAGCTGGTAAATTACAGAAGAGCAGATTCTGAACTGTGCACCAAAAGAAATTTAGAGAAGCAAGGGATACAGATGTGTGATACTGTGCAGCTATTCCCTTAATACGTTTAACTGTCACCAAAAGAGGCAAGTAAATATATTTGTTTCACATTGGCCAACGAGCACTCTCAATAAACTAGAGAACATTGAGGAATGAGTAAGATAAAAAAGGCAAACAGAAGCATTCTATACATACACTTATGCATGATATGTAGTCAGCAGTTGCTATTCGAATGAAAATTTTTTTTATTCTATATATACAGTTCTATCAGACTGTGATAAGAAGATTTCCTGTAGAACGAAGGAAAGAGTTGGATTTAAATTAAGGAGACATGGGTTACATAACACAGGAGACAATTCAATGTTGTGTAAATACGCATTAAATCATTATCAGTCATTAAATGTGACTAAAGTAAGCTGTGGTTGCTACAAGTGAGGAGAAGATACAGGTCGATGAGTGGAAACTCTATCAGTGATCTCTTTACAAACTACTAGGACTTGTAGAGGGGGGAGAGAACGTAATATGTTGAACAGGAACTCCGTCTGGAAATGTAATGTATGCATTCTACGACAGTTTGAGTTCACATGTTTAAATCATTCACTTCTGCTTCAAGAAGTGAATTAGGCATGATGTAATACAGTTATTAGGTAACAGTCCGAAAGTAAACACAGCTAAGCATCCATTTATCAGTTCCACACATCTGTTTCCATTAACACTTAAACATTACCTTCTGCATGTACTGTTTGCCAGCTTGATCTTCTGTTTTGGAGTAATGTGAACACGTAATATTTAAGTGATAATACAAACAAGGAGGCTTAGCTGATAAAGGGATCTTTCGCTGTGTTTCTTTCGAATTGTTATCTAGTAACTGTACTGCATCACACCTAACTCAGCTGCTCAAGCAGAAGTGGATGAGTTAAACATCTGAACTGAGACCGTCGTAGGAGGGAAACAGTTTGTTTCTGGACATGGATTCCAGCTCTCACTCCCCTCTACAAATCATGTAAGACTCTAAAGGAAATTTCTGAACCTACTGTACACACACACACACACACACACACACACACACACAGACACAGACACAAAACATCTGCAAAAAGCAAATATGTGTGAACTATTGGGCATTAGGATTTTATGGTGCATTTGTTAAGTGATACAGCATATAGAAAATGATAACGAGACAAAAGGTCTTATGTATACTCATATTGTGGGAGATGTATCAGTAACTGCAATGTATGGGCTAGGGAATGTCCTAACACTGTGAAGTTCTTTGGGCAGCCTTTAGAAACAGCATAGAGAACTACAAGCAAGGCTGCCAGGTTGGTAGACAACTGACAGATGTTCCACCAAGAAGCACATACAGTGTTTTGACAATAAAACCACCTCTGCTAATGTGCTAGAGAATGGGAATGTCCAAATTACAGCACATATCCTTTGGAACAACGGAACACAAGGCGAAAGGAAATGGGAAGCGTTGTGTGGTGGATCTACGCATTTTGTGGATCTTTCTGGGTTGCGGAGACTGGTCTGTTGTCTCCTGAAGTGGCCACCGGCTGTTTGAGGAGTAAGTACCTACAGCTTCCTGGAGACGTACTTGTGTCACGTCCTGCAACGGATGTCTTCCTCATGATTCGATTCAGCACCGCACCCTTCTTCTTGGATTCTAGCACACATCTTAAGACCTGTATCTAATAACACTCTACTACTTGGGGAGAATAAACAAAGTTTGTTCTGTGAACCGTAGGTATATTTCAGAAATGAACATAGAAAGTGAAGGAGAAACATAGAAATCAAACTGCAGTAGTGATGTGGAAATAGCGATCAGTCTGACAGTCTTCTGCACAGCACCTATTTTTTTCCAAGGTTTCATTTTTATGTCATGACAACATCAGAGATGGAAAGTTTTAAATTCTTTTCTGATCTCTTTGAACTGCGCTGCAGAGTTCCTGGTGTTAACGCCGGACTACACGCTTGTTGATCATCGCCATCCTTCCTTTATGCAGCATATGTCGGTTGTAAGTATCTCATTGTGAACACCAGAAGAGACAGCAGACAACAATATATGTAGTATTGAGTAAAGAGATTTTGGTGAATTGCACAGCACACAGAATAAACACTGCAGGTCGCTGCCATGGCTGCTGACACTACACATCGTTGTGTCTGGTGTAGATCTGTTGTGAGCAGCACATCACTGTGTCCACCCCACTGCTGATACAGCTCCTACCCTCTTCACAGCAATATACCGCTTATTCAGATACTTTACACCAGAACCTATAAGGCTGTTGCACATATGCAGTTCAGCACATCTAATGGCCGCAAATAATGATAAAACCATTTATAAATCTACGAATAATTAAGTTCTCCAATGATTTTTTTAACCAAACCTATCCGGTAATAAACCCAGTTGGATCTAGTACTTCTTTAATTCTAACAGGTGTGAATATTACTGAACTATCAGTTTAACAAGTAACAGCAGAATAATAATAAACACGAATTCTCTACAGACGAATGGAAATGGTAGAAAGCGAGCATGGGGAAGACCAGTTTGGATTCAATAGAAATGTTGCAACATGTGAGGCAATACTGACCCTACAACTTATAAGATAGATTAACGGTAGGTAAAGCTACGTTTGTAACATTAGCGGACATAGAGAAAGCTTTTGAAAATGTTGACTGGAATACTCTTTTTCAAATTTTGAAGGTGGCAGGGGTCAAATAGAGGGAGCGAAAGGCTATTTACAATTAGTACAGAAACCAGATGGCAGCTATAACAATAGACAGGCTTGACAGGAAAGCAGTGTTTGGGAAGGGACTGAGACAGGGCCGTAGCGTCTCCCTGATGTTATTCAATCTATATATAGAACAAGCAGTAAAGGAAAAAAAAGAAAAATTAAGAGTAGGAATTAAAATCCCTGGAGATGAAATAAAGACTCCGAGGTTTGGCGACGACATTGCAATTCTGTCACAGACAGCAAAGGACCTGGAAGAGCAGTTGAAAGAAAAGGACAGTGTCTTGAAAGGAGGATATAAGATGGACATCAACAAAAGCAAAAGGCGGATAATGAAATATAGTTCAATGATGCTGAGGGAATTAGATCAGGAAATGACAAACTTAAAGTAGTAGATGAGGTTTGCTATTTGGGGAGCAAAGTAGCTGATGATGGTCGAAGTAGAGGGCACATAAAATGTAGACCAGCAGTGGCAAGAAAAGCGTTTCTGAAGAAGAGATATTTGTTAACATCGAGTATAGATTCAAGCGTCAGGAAGCCTTTTCTGAACGTATTTGTATGGAGTGTAGCCATGTATGGAAGTGAAAGATGGGTGATAAATAGTTTAGACAAGAAAAGAATAGAAGCTTTCGAAATGTGGTGCTACAGAAAAATGCTGGAGATTAGATTGGTAGATCACAGAAATAATGAGGATGCATTGAATAGAATTGGGGAGAAGAGGAATTTGTAGCACTTGACTGAAGGAAGGGATCCGTTGATTGGACATATTCTGAGGCATCAAGGGATCACTGATTTAGTATTGCAGGGCAGCGTGGGGGGTTAAAACTGTGGAGGGAGACCCAGACATGAATATATTAAGCTGGTTCAGAAGGATGTTGGTTGCAGTAGGTACTGGGAGATGAAAAAGATGGCACAGGATAGAGTAGCATGGAGAGCTCCTTCGAACCAGTCTGTGGACTGAAGACCACAACAACAACATTAAACTAACATGAGAAATGAATGAAAGCATCGCGAGATATCAGAAAATGTCTGTCAGTGATGGTGTATTTTGCTGCACAGATACACGTAAAGGAGCTGGAAGTACACGCACACACACAGAACTACACAGGACTGGACAAGGTAGACATGTAGCTTCTCTTGTATTTACCTGGTTTCTGCTGGTGGCTCAGACAGCAGCTTGAGCACTTCAATTAAATTTTCAGGCTGACAATGTAGCGCATCTGCCCAACCCTTCGTGGCCATCACGTACAAAATATGAGTCTTTATAAAGGCGGCGGCGGCCTTCTTAAGGCTGCTACAGGAGTTCCGAATAGCGAGCACAGCTGTGGCCACCGCAGTCTCAACAGACAGCTGTGCAGCCAACTGCTGCTCGCACTGTGCCTTCAGGCCTGACAAGCCGTACTCATCAGCCGCGGCCAGCAGCTGGGGGGCCATTCTGGCCAGCTGTGGGGCCTGCAGGGTGTACATGTAGGCCACGAGGTGGCGCAGTAACTGGCCCCCCACGTCTGGGACTGTGGCCTCCAGCGTGCCGTGGCTGAAAATAGAGGCGAACACGGGACTCCTGGCGGCCAGGACGGCCCTGTGCGCTGCCAGACGGGTGTCGCCCGCCACCAGAGTCACCACGGCGCTGCCTCCAGCGTCCAGCAGGGTGCCCAGGTCCACAGCTGCAGCCTCTTTCCCCTCCTGGACGTGTTCTGCTGTGGGCGATTCTGAAACACAGCATCACTGAGTAGACCTTCCCCCTTGCACAGCACCCTCCATGTGAGAACTTGCTTGAGCCACAACTGGATCTGCTTCAACCATCACTTCCTAACACTAAAAGAACCAGACTTCGCCATACCCCTGGTAGTACCATGTGGGTCATTTTTGACCCGCAGTACAAAACCACCATTTTGTTCGTATTTGGGTGGTATTTTAAGCGTCTTCATGTTGACAATACGTCTCTAAAATGAACAGTACGTGGTCAAATATAAATTTTCTCTAAGTAAACTTTTTTATTTTAAATGTTACAGAAGAAATTCCACAATCTTTCGTAAATTAGGTAAAGCAATGTTGTAATGTTTTTCTTTATAAAAAGATTGAAACAGAATCAAAACATATTGTTTATGTGAGTATTAATAGTATTTTTCCTTTTATAGAAGAATAAGATAAGTACCAAATATTTGTGAAACATTCTAAAAAGCAGTAGGTGACTAAAATGCTCTGCATTTTTTGTGGTTATTGCAATGAAGGAAATAAAACATAAGAATAAATAACTTCAGCCTATAATTATAGATATTTAAGTATATTTAAGAAAAAGGACGTGACAGAATTGCCTACTCAGCGATTCAAAAAGCCGACAACAGTTTTTGCTCGGCATCTTTTGCACATGTACTTGTTGCACTTGACGTTTTATTTCCCTTTGTTGTTTTGTTGTCTCCAGGAAACCTGAATTTGAGAAGACCTTCTAATTCCTTAT
Organism: Schistocerca piceifrons; assembly: GCF_021461385.2. Taxonomy (NCBI): domain Eukaryota; kingdom Metazoa; phylum Arthropoda; class Insecta; order Orthoptera; family Acrididae; genus Schistocerca; species Schistocerca piceifrons. The sequence goes on from NC_060148.1 coordinate 106,594,989, forward strand.
TGGCCACTGGCAGTATCAAGTGCCTGTAAGGGGAGATTGACTTTTGTCTGCAGTGTGTAAGAGGCAGCGAGGTCATCTGCTACTCTGAGGATAAGGTCCCGACGTGAAATCTTCTCAGAGGTACCTGACTTAAAAATTGTGCGAGCGTTAATCATGGCGAGGCCAAGGAAAAGACACTTACAGGGCATCGTTGTGTAACAACTCTGAGACTGTAGTATCTAGCGATTTGGTCAAAAACATCGACTCCATCCTTAGTGTCATTATAAAACTTCACTGTTTCTGGACGTAACTTCTCAGTATTCTCATTTTTCTGACATCCAGCATGCATGTCACTCAGGATACGGATATCTTTTACGTTTTCCCATCGTAATCTGTGAGAAGATGGTCGCCTGACTTGTGAGTGTGTTGCATACAGTGTGTCGTCTCCACTTCAGCGCTCATCTGCCGGTTTAATGCAGGTGAGGAAGCTGTCAGTCGTGACGTTCCATAAGGGCGACGCGACTGACATCTGCTGTAGTGTAAGAGAACTGTTAGCAGTGCTCCAGACAGTGTAGGAGGGGCGTTGGGATTCTGCACTGTATAATATGTTGTCTCGAATGAAAAACAGCCCACAGTTGCACTAAATTTTGTTTCTTTTAAATCTGGACCATGGTTTCTGCTATAATAATATAGCCTTCTTCAGAACTCATACACACAAATAAATGAATAATCTCTTAGACCAGCAGCTGTGTCAAGACCAATAAAATAGTTTCAAGAGACATAAGCCTGTTTCGAACATAAATAAAATTACATATGGCAACGTATGTCCTCCGCCACTACCTCTGTTATACTGTCACTGCCACGATGAAAATAATGAAGTATAATATGTCACATGTTATTCTGTAGTTTTGCAGTGTTACTTCGCGTAGGTCTGCATGTCGCCAGTCCATAGAAAACGGAAAGCCTCGCTGATATAAAGTATCATTCGACAACCGAATAATTTGTATTTAACGTTCTTCTTGGCCCAAAGTATAATGTACCCTAACAGCTCGCGAATAACGTCGAGGCGTGCCCAGATCATATTTAGTGACAGAAAACCGGTATTACTGATATCAAACTGTGGAGCTCATAATTTCTGCAAAATCCATCTGTTTTTCGTTATTGAGTATCCCAGTTGAAGCAAAAAATTTTCTTAGTTCCATTATTGTCCGTTCGAAAGGCAAATTAACTGTTTGTCACAATTTATAATTACAGTCTGACTATACCTCCTCTGCGTTTCCGAACAAAATACAATTCTGTGGATTTGGCTCCACCTAAATCCCTGGAGCTGGAACTAAACATTGAAATGACCAACACTCGGTGAGAGCTGTTTTCCAAATCAGAAGCCTACTTCTCGCCGCTGCATTGTCGTCATCGATGGCGTATAGACAATAGCATGAATCAGCCAACTCTCGTCGATGGGAACTGTCCACAGTGATCCCTGGGTTCCCTTAAATAGTTATTCTCCAGGAAGAACCGTGCTGTCCCGTTCTAACTCGTGACCGGATACGGGCACGGTCCTGCGATAAGGCCAGCGACCTCTTACTTTTGCCTGTCGAGATATCTATTGGTCTGTAGTTCTTAGTGGGCCTTCTGAAAATCTTGCGTAGCAGCTATGGACTGTATGAGCGTTACATTCTGTGACATACATGGTACAACCGTAATTCATGTTGTCGCTGCCCGCCCTTCTCCCCCAAAAGTGCATCTAGGCCACAGCAGGCCCTGGAGGCCTCGACCGTGTTGGAGCATTCACCATTCTGGGGAAGGGGGGGGGGGACGATCCACTTCTATTCATATGGGATGAGAGCGTGACGAATTGTGGCTGCCCACAGGAGGTCTTGGGTGGGGGAAATGGTAGATGGCGCAAAGAGAGTCGCATTACTGGCGTCTGGAGTGCAAGAAGGAGTTATGGCACCCATTAGTGGTTTAGATCCATGATGGGCCCATACTTCATGGATATGCCAGCAGCAACAGCCTCTTTGCAGCAACTGAAATTCAAACAATGCCTGCCCAATCAAATGGAGAATAAAGGGAGGGTGTCCACAGCTGCACTGGATCCTGCAAAGAAAACCTACACCATCCATTGATCCAAGAAGGTAGGGGGCTGTTCTGATTCTAGGGAAAATGGTGATTTATGAGGTTGACCATGTGGACTGATGAAACTAAATTGAACAGCAAGAATCAGTATTCTGCTGATGATAATTGGGGCCATTGTCAGTGACCAAGGCTTGTGGGACACCTTTAAGGGCGAACAACCATGCAACAATTTGGATCGTCTTCACTGAGGTTGTGAATGGCATGAAAAACACAAAGGAGAACTCACTGCTCACATTCAAAATCAGACGCCACACAGATCCAAGGAATGGGCCAGCAAAGTCCAAATGAAGACAGGACCAATGAGTCACCATAGGAGGCTATGGAAAATACTGACAGGGGGGCACAGCTTGCTAGTTTTGACATGTGAGGCACTCTTTCACCATTCTCGCATTAAGTGTCTCCATACCCTTCCAGTGGATGTATTGCTAGGAGAGTGAAAATGACTTCCCAATGCCATAGGGTTCTGGGAATGAGGACCTGAGCGTGGCCCATCGTGACCTTTATCAGCGCAATTTGATGCAAGGATAAAGACTTTTGCTGTGTGCTACAGAAGGCTTGGAGGTCTGGGTACATGAGAGATTACTTTGTCTGCAGGCCATCTTTCTCTTGTATAATGCAAAACCTCCTGGAGGACATGGCCTGTCACTGTGTGTTATCCCACAAGGCGTGCATCAATTGGAAGATAGGTCTTTGGTGATGGCAGTCTCACTGTCCTCATGAAAACAGACTTCTGGACCCTCATGAAATTCTGGGTTCTGGCTGACATGAAATCGCGATAGGATATTGGCATTGGCGGCATTATGGTGATATTGGATACCATAGGCATAGCCTGAGAGAAACAGAGCCCACAGTGGCAAGTTGCTGAATACTTGAAGAGTGAAGAGTCGCATTAGAGGCTTATGATCTGTCATGAGTGTGAAACGGCGGCTATAGATGTAGGCATGGAAGCGTTTGCTGCCAAAGATGATGACCAAAGCCCCCTTTTCTATGTGGTTCCTCTGTCCTGCTGTAAGTGTCTTGGATACAAATGCAGTGGGTCGCTCCACGCCATTCTCAATATGGGACAAAAGTGTGCCAGTCAGCATCGGCCACTAATACCAATGGTTTCGTTGGATTGTATGCCATGAGACATGTCGGTCGAAGAGGGCCTTATTACATTAGGATGGCCACTTCCAGGGAACTCTGTTACAGAGCGAGTGGTGCCAGAATCGCTGAAGCATGAGGCATGAATGGTCTCTAGCAGTTTGGCTGACTTCGGCTGGAATGCATCTATCGAGGCCAGTAATTTTTGGATGGCAAGCACACAATGTGGTGTAAGAAATATGCCTGATGTCCTGAAGATGTGTCCTAAATATTCGACCTGGTGGATGGAAAAAGAACATTTGCCAAGATAACAACGAAGGTAAGCTTCTGTGAATGGGGAGAAGAGCAACATCAGCTGTATACTTTCCAACAACCAGAAAATTGTCAAGGTAGCTCACGGTCCCCGAGACGTCCTTTAAGTGTTGCTCATTCCCCCCCCCCCCCTGTAAAGCATGGACCTTGCTGTTGGTGGGGAGGCTTGCAGGCCTCAGCAATACAGATGGCCGTACCATAGGTGCAAACGCAATGGCGGGGTATCTGTTGAGAGGCCAGACAAATGTGTAGTTCCTGAAGAGGGGCAGCAGCCTTTTCAGTACTTGCAGGGGCAACAGTCTGGATGACTGACTGATCTGGCCTTGTAACACTAACCAAAACGGCCTTGCTGTGCTGGTGCCGTGAACAGCTGAAAGCAATGGGAAACTAGAGCCGTAATTTAGCCCGAGGGCATGCAGCTTTACTGTATGGTTAACTGATGATGGCGTCCTCTTGGGTAAAATATTCCAGAGGTAAAATAGTCCCCCATTCAGATCTCCGAGCAGGGACTACTCAAGAGGATGTCGTTATCAGAAGAAAGAAAATTGGCGTTCTACAGATCAGAGTGCGGAATGTCAGATCCCTTAATAGGGCAGGTTGATTAGAGAATTTAAACAGGGAAATGGATAGGTTAAAGTTAGATATAGTGGGAATTAGTGAAGTTCGGTGGCAGGAGGATCAAGACTTTTGGTCAGGTGAATTCAGGGTTATAAATACAAAATCAAAGAGGGGTAATGCAGGAGTTTGTTTAATAATGAATAAAAAAATAGGAGTGCAGGTAAGCTACTACAAACAGCGTAGTGAACGCATTATTGTGGCAAAGATAGACATGCAGCCCATGCCTACTACAGTATTACGAGTTTATATGCCAACTAGCTCTGCAGATGATGGAGATATTGATGAAATGTATGATGAGATAAAAGAAATTATTCAGGTAGTGAAGGGAGACTAAAATTTAATAGTCACAGGTGAATGGAATTCGAGAATAGGAAAAGGGAGAGAAGGTAACATAGAAGGTGAATGTGGATTGGGGATTAGAAATGAAAGAGGAAGCTGTCTGGTAGAAATTTGCACAGTGCATAACTTAATCATAGCTAACACTTGGTTCAAGAATCATAAAATAAGGTTAGATACATGGAATAATCCTGGAGATACTAGGAGGTATCAGATAGGTTATATAAAGGCAAGACAGAGATTTAGGAACCAGGTTTTAAATTGTAATACATTTCCAGGGGCGGATATGGACTCTGACCACAATCTATAGGTTATAAACTGTAGATTGAAACTGAAGAAACTGCAAAAAGGAGATTGGACCTGGATAAACCGACTAAACCATTGTACAGAGCTTCAGGGACGGCATAAGGGAATAATTGACGGGAATGGGGGAAAGAAATACAGTAGAAGAAGAATGGGCAGCTCTGAGGGACGAAGTAGTGAAGCCAGCAGAGAATCAAGTAGGTAAAATGACGAGAGCTAGTAGAAATCCTTGGGCAACAGAAGACATATTCAATTTAATAGATGAAAGGAGAAAATATAAAAATGCAGTAAATGCAGCAGGCAAAAAGGAATACAAACGTCTCAAAAATGAGATCGACAGGAAGCGCAAAATGGCTAAGCAGGGATGGCTAGAGGACAAATGTAAGGATGTTGAGGCTTATCTCAATAGGGGTAAGACAGATACTGCCTACAGGAAAATTAAAGAGACCTTTGGAGAAAATAGAGCCACTTGTATGAATATAAAGAGCTCAGATGGAAATCCAGTTCTAGGCAAAGAAACGAAAGCAGAAAGGTGGAAGGAGTATATAGAGCGTCTATACAAGGGCGATGTACTTGAGGACAATATTATGGAAATGGAAGAGGATGTAGATGAAGATGAAATGAGAGGCACGATACTGCGTGAAGAGTTTGACAGAGCACTGAAAGACCTGGGGTCGAAACAAGGCCCCAGGAGTAGACAACATTCCATTAGAACTACAGACGGCCTTGGGAGAGCCAGTCCTTACAAAACTCTACCATCTGGTGAGGAAGATGTATGAGACAGGCTAAATACCCTCAGACTTCAAGAAGAATATAATAATTCCAATCCCAAAGAAAGTAGGTGTTGACAGATGTGAAAATTACCGAACTATCAGTTTAATAAGTCACAGCTGCAAAATACTAACACGAATTCTTTACAGGCGAATGGGCAAACTGGTAGAAGCCGATCTCGGGGAAGATCAGTTGGGATTCCATAGAAATGTTGGAACATGTGAGGCAATACTGACCTTATGACTTATCTTAGAAGAAAGGCAAACCTACGTTTCAAGCATTTGTGGACTTAGAGAAAGCTTTTGACAGTGTTATTTGGAATACTCTCTATCAAATTCTAAAGGTAGCAGGGGTAAAATACAGGGAGCGAAAGGCTATTTACAATTTGTACAGAAGCTAGATGACAGTTATAAGAGTTGAGGGACATGAAAGGGAAGCAGTGGTTGTGAAGGGAGTGAGACAGGGTTGTAGCCTCTCCCCGATGTTATTCAATCTGTATTTTGAGCAAGCAGTAAAGAAAACAAAAGAAAAGTTCGGAGTAGGTATTAAAATCCATGGAGAAGAAATAAAAACTTTGAGGTTCGCCGATAACATTGTAATTCTGTCAGAGACAACAAAGGACTCGGAAGAGCAGTTGAACGGAATGGACAGTGTCTTGAAAGGAGGATATAAGATGAACATCAACAAAAGCAAATCGAGGATAATGGAATTTAGTCGAATTAAGTCGGGTGATGCTGAGGAAATTAGAATAGGAAATGAGACGCTTAAAGTAGTAAAGGAGTTTTGCTATTTGGGGAGCAAAATAACTGATGATGGTCGAAGTAGAGAGGATATAAAATGTAGACTGGCAATGGCAAGGAAAGCGTTTGTGAAGAAGAGAAATTTGTTAACATCGAGAATTGATATAAGTGTCAGGAAGTCGTTTCTGAAAGTATTTGTATGGAGTGTAGCCATGTATGGAATTGAAACATGGACGATAAATAGTTTGGACAAGAAGAGAATAGAAGTTTTCGAAATGTAGTGCTACAGAAGAATGCTGAACATGGGTAGATCACATAACTAATGAGGAAGTATTGAACTGAATTGGGGAGAAGAGGAGTTTGTGGCACAACTTGACAAGAAGAGAGGACCGGTTGTAGGACATGTTCTGTGGCATCAGGGGATCACAAATTTAGCATTGGAGGGCAGTGTGGAGGGTGAAAAGCGTAGAGGGAGACCAAGAGATGAATACACGAAGCAGATTCAGAAGGATGGAGGTTGCAGTAGGTACTAGGAGATGAAGAAGCTTGCACAGGGTGGAGTAGCATGGAGAGATGCATCAGACCAGTCTCAGGACTGAAGATCACAACAACATAGTACCTCCAAAAAACTGATGTAACTTCGGCGATGTCAAACGGAAGCTATGTGTATTGGAGCAATCCAAAAGGAGTGGCTATGATGGTTATGATTGCAGTCTCCTGGGATCCGTTACGCAGTGTGAGGTGGAGATAAGCATCATGAAGGTAATTTTTGGCAAATAAGCATAATGAAGGTCATTTTTGGCAAATACCATAGACCCCGCGAGATGTAAACAGTGTCCTGAAGCATGGGAGTGGTATACCTGACGACTACAGACTGGGCATTCACAGTGTCCTGGAAGTCACCACACATGCAGCCAGCGCCTGATGGTTTCCCCACAGTGAAATTGGAAGGGCCCATTGGCTGTGTGTTACTGGGATGAAGACGCCCTCATCCTGAGGATGTTGCAAGTCCTGTTGATGCTTATCCTGGTATTCAAACTCGACGCTACAGACCTTAAATAATTTTGGAGCTGCAGTAGGTTAAAGGTATATATAGAATCCCAGGATGCTCACTGGCAGAACACTGGTCCTAATTTAACCAAGATGTAGGTGGTGTAGGAAGAGGCCCAGGGCTTGGACTGCATCAGAGGTGGCGCAGAACTCAATCCCCAAGGCATGGAATAAGTCTATACTGGATAGGTTTGAGATATAAGGGGCCACAACCTTCAGAATCCAAGCTGGAGCTACTGAGGCGCCACAGTAGCGTTTGCTATAGAAAAGGCCTCTAACAGATATGTCCTGTAACAGAAATGGTGTTGTTACTAAAACTACATAACTTTGTTGTGAAGCGGTGCCTGGAGGAGACTTAATGGCTTGTGTAGCCCAGTCGATTACTGTAGCTGATGACCCAGTGTCAGTCTGGAATCTGACTGGCTTGCATTACAACTTAGCTTGTATAGAAAGCAACTGAGTAGACTGCAAGAGTATAGCCTGTACCAGTGTCGCTTCTGTAAAATATGGCTGGGAAGAATATTCCTTGGTGTCGCCCAGTCACCAGTCCACAGACATAGTGGTGGAGGTGTGGCAAATTTCAGCTTTGGGGGCACACTAACACTTAGTAACACAATTCACCTTGTGGAAATGGCATTGAGGACTTTTCCAGACTTGGGCTACAACCAATGTTGCATAGCTTCCAATTTGGGTTATGTGGCAAATACCAGAGTTGGGTCTTCGATAAAAGCTGCTGCTGTGGCAGCCTGCTCAGAAGCTCGAATGATAGGAAATCATGAGATGAGCAATGGATCTTTGAGGTTCAGAAGAGTCTATTGGAGGTTTTCATCAGGAATGTCAGTTAAAATCTTGTCACAGATGAGAGCTGATGCACAAGGGATGCATTGTGGCACATAGGGACCAGCATTCCTGGGAGAGACCCCGGACCGTAGCTATTGATTTAGGAATGTAGATTCTGATAGCTAAAGAACTTGCATTGAGCCGCAGCAATGTGTATCTGAGCATTGAAGTTTTATACAGCTTTCATGCGTTCATGGCTGGACTATGGGTGCATGGTTTATGCATTGGCGCGGCCTTTCGATTTGAATTGACACTGTCCACCTTGAGGGGCTCCAGTTGGCCACAGGTCGCTATAGGGCCAGTCCCATACCCAGCCTATGTGCTGAGGCTGGGGGGTCACCAGCAGCTCCACCTAGTGCATCAGGCATGCAAGTTCCTCACAGCTCCAACTTCACCCACACTCTATAACGTTGCTCATCCCCCTTATTTCGAACCATTAAAGAGCCACAATGCCATTTGCGATCCCCGTGCACCATGTGCTGGAGTCCCTCAGTGCAGAGCCAGTACCGCCCCAAATCCAGGATTTTAACTGCCTGCTGCCTTGGTTACTGGAGAGACCCAGAGTGATTTTAGAGTTGGGGCGCTACAAGAGAGATTACACTCCTGCTTCCGCTTTTAATGACATATTTTCTGACATTTTACCTGGGCACCACAACAATATAGCTGTTTTTATGCATGTATCACTACAGGGGGATCCTGTTGGTTGCTCTGTTTTTTTGACAGATCTTGTCCTCAAGATCATACTGCCTTAAGCGTTTACTGTCTTTTAAGCAGAATTTTATGCGATCTTGCGGTTTATTGGAGTAGGTGAGACGTTCTTCCAGTGATAAATATCTTGTCTCATCCGATTTTCTAAGTTCCCTTCACTCTGTGAAACGTTTGTACTCAGCAGGGAAGCTAGTCCCTCCTCCATCTACAACGACTGGGGATTTAGGTGTCCTTTTGCTGGGTAGCAGGACACATCGGATTTGCGAGGAACGAAAGGACAGATCTGGCAGCCAAGAGGATTGTCTTGATTCTCAAGTATTACGGTGTGCCATCCTCCTGTATGCTATCACCTCGATGTTGAGCTTAAGAGTCTTGCATCTGTGGGAGGGTGAGTGGCTGGAGGAGACTTTGGTCCACAAAGAAAGCTCTGTTCTGGAGAACAGATGTAGCGTAGGTGCATAGGAAACACGACAGAACCCAAAAGACAAGTGCTGCCTTCCACTTGGTAATGTATGCAAGAGTTAAGAAGAATCAGGATACATGTATAGAATTCTTCGACCTAGGAAAAGCGTTCTACAGCGTGATATGTCTAGAAATACTCGGAAATTTGGGTGTACAATAATATGTATAGGAACACATAAGAAGCTATAAGAACGGAAGACTATGAGAAAAGAGATGTGCTTAATGAGGGTGTAAGGTAGTGAAACGGTGTTTCTCCCCCACTGTCTTATTTTCATTACGGTTTCCTAAATGTACAGATCAAAGACAAATGTAGGAGTTGGATTAACAGTCATGGTTATAAAGTGCCATGGGGAAGATTCGCTTAAAACATTACTGTCAGTGAAGATCAGGAAGAATTATAAGGTCTGTTGTATGGAATGGGGAGTCAAATGAATGCAAATATGTACTTAGTGTGAACAAAAGAAAGATTAACGTAATGAAGAATACCAGAAATGAGATTAGCGTTAAATTTAACGTCAAAGTCTGGGATCACAAAATAGATGAAGGAATTTTGCTTCCTTGAAAGCAAAATTACAGATGAAGGACAAAGTAAGGCGGATTTGAGAGGCAGACATGCAGAGGGAAAGATGGCTTTCCTCTGTCGAAGGTGTCTACTACAACCAAACATAAGGAAAATGTTTCTAAGATTTTACGTCCTGGTATGAATTTTCAACATGGAACGTGAGATAACCAGTTCTACTCTGAAGGTAAGAGGTTGGCACAGGGAGGAAGTCGCGACAGTGCATCACACTAGGCAGAAGGCACATGACACACACTGACCACGTACATGAGATGCTCAAATGTCACTGACATTAGACTTGCAGTGTATATTCTACAACAATTAACTCCTAATATTTTACATGAAAGTTATGAGTCACCTGTCTGTAACCACTGAGTAAGTCAACCAAACCATCCTGCCTTCAGAAATAAGCATCACATGATGTGGCAGTACATCATGTAAACAGCTGAAAACCTACTCTGGGGAAATAGATGGAATACATAGATTTCACTCATGTTTTAACGCAACACTTCACCACAGTATTTGTTTCACCAAAATGAAATACACCATCATATGAACTCTTTAGAAAAAGGTGTCCTACACAAAATTCCAGGGAACTCTAATTGGATGTTACAAATGTGGAGAACCTCAAATTATTAAAATAATTAATTCATACAATCAACAGCACCGACATCCAGTCTCTTAAAAAGTCCCTGGCCGCACAAGAGAAAAAAAGCCGCCGACCTAGAAGCTAAACTGTCTGCGGCCACCGATGAAATCGAGCAGTATCAGCGAAGGAACAGCATGCGCTTGTTGGGGGTAGCTGAAAACGATCGCGAAAACACCGACGACCTGGCCATTAGCCTCGTGCGTGAAAAACTTGGCGTGCGGATCGACGTGACCGATATTGACAGAAGCCACCGTGTTGGGCGCACGATACCAGGTGCCATGAAACCCAGGCCCATAATAATTAAATTTGTGTCATACCAGAAAAGAGCTGAAGTGTTTGCTCAGAAAAGAAAACTCGCCAAGAGTGGGGTTACCCTGAGGGAAGATCTGACGCGCGAAAGACGAAAAGTTTTGAACACTGCGATCACACAGTTCGACCTTCAAAATGTATGGACCTAGGATGGCAGGATCGTAGTCAAGACGGAAGGAGGGAGGAAAACGGTGACGAACATGTCCGAACTGAAAGACTGAGCGAAATCTCGCGAGACACAAAGTCTCATATTGTACTCTGTCTAATATAAGTTAATTTTTATTCTTTCTTTTCTTTTTTTTACGTAAATATTACTTCGTTATTTCTATAAGTACCATAAGTACTCTATTTAAAATCAGTCAATTGTTCCACATAGATATTGCTTCTTTATTTGTGTATCATAAGTGCTCATGTATATTCATATTGTCAGTCAAACGGGAATTAACATTCACCATTAACAGGAATCTCCTTAAAACCGCCTTTCTATATCTGTTATTTTCATCCTCGTCACTACCACTACTACTACTATTATCTTTTTCGTAAGCACCACTGCCACTTTCCATCTTTCTTTACCCTCCCTTCTCCGATACCTCCAGCTTGTCTTTCACCTTTAGCCCACAGACGCTTGAGCCAGTCACGACCTTGGACACACCTGTAAATATGTCTTCCCCGCGAAATCCAGCTTTTGTCCCTCTTCCGGCCAGCAGGTAAACGGAGCGCGCTCGGTCCTACAGGCGGCCACAATGGGACGGACCGGTTCCGGCGGTGGGCTCTTTGTGGCCCACTCGAACGCTCAGTCGCTAACGGCTCACTTCGACGAGTTCTGTAACCTGTTCTGCCAATCGCTGTTCCATATTATCCTCATCTCTGAAACTTGGTTGAAACCAAACATTTCTTCCGACACTATCCGAATCACTGGTTACACTCTCCTAAGGGCAGATCGTGAAACACGATGCGGGGGTGGTGTGGGTGCCTATGTTCGCTCTGATCTGAGACCTACTATACTATGCACATCGGATGCAAAGGGCGAAGGAGAAGCAGAGTTCTTGTTTTTCGAAATAAATACATCAAATCAGAAACTGCTAATTGGAGTAATCTATAAACCTCCAAACGTCGGTGCTATGTCCTCCTTTCAGTCTGCCCTGTCCTCGCTCGTGACACTGTATGAAGACATAATCATTATGGGCGACACAAACACCGACTTACAGTTAAAATCTCCCTCTGCAGAAAAACTAGGGAGACTGTTCCACTCCAATGATATGAGTTTAACACCGCTGGACCCAACTCATCACACGCCACACAGCCATACACTCATTGATATAATAGCAACAAAGCGACCAGATAAAATAATTTGCGCCAATCAGACATCTGCTCCGGGACTCTCTGCTCATGACGTGATATTCTTAAATTACTCAGTGCATACTACCAAAGAAAAATCTCACTTGGTAACCTATAGAAACCTAAAAAATGTTAACCATGACGCTCTTCAAAAGGATTGCTCAGACATCCCTTGGCATGATATAAGCAATGAACCGACTTTAGACGGAAAAATTCGGGAATTATGTCGCAAAATCATTGAACTGTATGATAAACATGCTCCTCAACGCACTGTCAAGGTAAAGAGAGCTCCCGCTCCGTGGCTCACCACTGCATTACGCCAGTTAATGAATAAACGTGATGCTGCACATAGGGCCTTCAAGCGTAACCCAACTCCCGAGGTGTACGAAGCTTATAGGAAACTCCGAAATAGAACCAAACAGAGCGTGAGGAATGCCAAAATCAGACATGCCCATCTGTCGTATGCGGCATATCAAAACCTGCTGCACTGTGGAAAAAGCTGCGCAGTTTCGGTATAGGGAAGCGAAGATCTGACGCTGTTTATCAAGCGTCTGCAGAAGAATTAAACGATTTCTTCTCAACAGCTGTAAACTGCCACGCAGCGACAAATTACGAGCCCCAAGATATCAATCTCTCGAGAGACAAGTTTTTCCTAAAACATGTCACTACCGGCACAGTACACAAGGCAATTACGAGAATCTCTTCCGAGGCAGTAGGAAATGATGGAGTGAGCATTGGCATGATTAAGAACGTCGTAGACACTATTACTCCAGTTATCACAGACATCTTCAACCTGTCTCTTGTCAGTAGTACATATCCTACTGAGTGGAAGCAAAGTTTAATTCAACCTATACCCAAGACTGACAACCCTAAGTCGCCAGGTGACTACAGGCCGATCAGCATACTACCTGCAATATCTAAAGCCCTAGAATACATCGTCCATGAACAGCTGACGGATTACCTCAAAACTCATAACATCCATGACAAATATCAGTCAGGCTTTCGAAAGCACCATAGTACAGCAACTGCATTAATCAAAGTAACTGATGACATTAAACATGCTATGGACAGACGTGAAGCTACCATCCTAACACTGCTTGACTTTAGCAAGGCTTTTGATACAGTTGACTTTGATATATTACTAATTAAAATGAAGCAGCTGAATTTCTCAAACAGCGCAATACACTGGTTCGACAGCTACCTCAAAAACAGAAGTCAACAAGTCATTTGTGGGTCGGAAAAGTCATCATGGAAAAACGTGCACTCTGGAGTTCCCCAAGTCTCCGTCCTTGGTCCATTACTCTTCTCACTGTACATTAATGATATTTCTTCACTGATTCACTCCTGCAACTACCATCTATATGCCGACGACATCCAACTGTACATAAGTGCAAGCCCCAAGAAGATTGCTGACGCAGTAGCGAGTATGAACGCAGATCTTTGCTCTGTTTCTCGATGGGCACAGAACCTAGGTCTGAAACTAAACCCCAAGAAATCCCAGGTCATATTTATATTTCATCCAAAGTTAATCAGTCGGTACTTTCACGAAACAGTCCCTCAAATACACCTCAATGGTACCCGACTACCATACCAAAAAACAGTAAAAGACCTTGGAATAATCTTGGATGAACACCTAAACTGGGAAGAACAAAGTCACAGCTTGTCGTAAATCGCTCTCCTCCCTACATGCAATTCAGAAATTTAGAAAAATATTTCCAACCCATGTTAAACAAAAATTAGTCCAAACACTAGTCTTGCCTAATGTTTACTACTGTGATGTAGTTCAACACGGCACAAATAGTGAAAATTCGAGACGCCTCCAGCTAGTGATGAATGCTTGCGTTAGATACGCATGCAATATACGGTTTTATGATCATATCAGTCCTTCATACTCCCAGCTAGGTTGGTAACGCCCACATAAGGCACGTGATCTCCACACGATGTGCTTACTTCATCGATTTCTTAGCCACTGGTGCCCCCAATACTTATCTTCTCACATTAAACACCTATCATCATTCCACAACCGCAATACCAGATCGGATACGTCTAGCATCTTGGTTGTACCTTTACATAACACAAAATCTTTCTCCATGTCATTCTCCATCTCAGCCATACGACTATGGAACGCGCTCCCCTGTGATCTGCGTCTTATCTCGAACCACTCAACATTCAAGAGTGAACTCAAGACTTACATATTAGGGACGGTATAGCCACCATTGTTGTACCCCTCTCATCTCTTTCTTTCTCCTCTCCATCATAGCTTCGAATTTTACCATTCTATTTCTCTTCCTCTAACCTATCTACCTCTTCTGTATCTCTTTCACCCCATTCTATTGTCTTATGTCTCTGCTTGATGAGAATAACTCACAAGCTGCAAGAATATAACGAGAAAATTCCCAACTAGCAATAGGACTGACATTCATAAAAGAAAAATATGTTTACTTTCATATACATAGTCATTATTATTATTATTATTATTATTATTATTATTCTTGATTGTTACAATTAATTTTTGATTGTTATAATTATCATTGTACTACGTTTAGAATCTCTATTTTTTCTTAACATTAATACTGTATAACATGTTATATGTCCTTAATGTTCTGTAGAAACTGAAATTTGTTGAATCTGAGTATGCCTGGTTAGGTGTAAGAGAGGGCCTGAAGGCCCTAATCTTGCCAGGTAAAATAAATGCATAAATAAATAAATAAATAATTGTATTGAATGCTTTGCAATTAGGAATAAAAATAATTTGGCTTTCAGAGGAATATTCCTATCTTTGTATTTGTGTATACCTTAGAGCGTTGACACAGAAATTGTTTTTCTGTAAATACCTTGTGTGATTTGACTAAAGCCTTTGTGCTGTTCAGCCTGCTATTAGCAATTATAAAATCAGTAACTCATCAGTTAACCGGCTAAAACCTTGTCCCATCACAGGAAGTTTCTGTGGCATCGGACAAGGAGTTACATTTTTGTATAGCCTAGCGTCCCCTTATGCTTCGAATTTCTGGTAACAATCTGCACACAGCAGGCATTAATTAGGTGTGAAATTAAATTAATGCTTACAGACGACACCAACGTGGTTACTTACAATTTATGATCTACAGACATCAATTACGTCCCATTCTTGAATGACATTTTGTTTACCATGTGGTTCCTTTGAAACAGTGTACATATCAACTACATACTGCTACGAAAATGTAGACCAACTTGTAGTTACTTTCTGTAACGTACTGTTACAGAAAGTAAATAGCAATAATTTGATGGACATTCACTCAGATGACAATCGTAATAGGGAACATTACATATCTCACACTGTGAAGAGGTAACTCGACGGGTTTTGGTTTATTATTGATTTAGTAATGTTACTAACAAGAGAATCATAATGCTACTGGTATAGTTGTAGCATGTGCCACGTAACTGGTTCTTACAGGCATACCTGTCTTCCTAAAATAACCATTATTTCCAAGAAAAGAGAAACTAGTATGTTATTCAAAATAAATTGAAGAAGTAAGTGCTACAAGTCATCTATATAGATGGGAATACTTAACACTCCTTTAAAATTTACTGTTTGTGCCCATGTGAAGGTTCTATGGAACTCTGTTTTACATGAAAGCAAATGTTCAGCTGAACCACAATGATGACATCCACTATTAATTTAAAAATTCTTCCACTGATGAAGGGACACGTTGGAAGCAAACGTACCATAATTTTGAACCCATACCTCAATGAATTTAAACAGGTAAGAAACAGGGATATAACGTAGACAGCACAAGCATTACAGTTTCTGATGGATACCTCCTGAGATGATTACCATTGTCAGATTCCTGTTTTTAATTGGTTACATAAATATTGTGAACGTGAGAAGGTTTTTCTGTAGTCAATATAAATTTATGGAAGGTGGTGTACAATGTACTACCGTAATCCTGGAAGACATGTCAAATACCTGTATACCACGACTACTTATGTGAAATGATACTGTTTAGCTTCGTCTATTGTGTTATATTGATCTAGATGGGACCACTAAACCTTTATGAAAATAATTCAGAAAAAGGCTATGATTACCACTCTCAAGGTCTACCAACACGTATGTAACACATATGTAAACTGTATTCCAACTCATACCGACTATAAAAGCAAAAGTAATAATATAGAAACACAGTGAAGTTAGAGATTTTACACATAATAATCAAATGATCCAAATCAGTTATTAAATCATCAAATAAGCCTAGCAATGAGATAAGTTTGCACTGCATGAATTTCTTGAAGCATGAAAAGTTTCTGGAAGTAATGGAAAATAATGACACTTACCCTGATTGTCAGTTCCAAAGTGGTAGACTGTGAGTTCAGGATGGACTCCTGAAAAACAAATATATGAAATACATAATGAAAATATTGAATATGTTTTTCATTACCTACTAAAACTGGTTATTCATTATCATATACAGACTTACGTCAATTTACACAAGTAAAATCTTTACCTGTACTGGGATGAGAGTCGCTATAGTCGGCAGCAGTGAGTACTCCGACAAAAATGCAGATGAACCAACTAACGCTTCTGCAGAACATGATGTAAGGACAATGCTGTCAGGCCAAATAAACAACTGCTGGAGAATCTGTAAATTTATGAGTAAATATATCTCCACAATTCATTTACTTTCAACAAACTGGATTGAAAATCTAAATTAATATAATAACCTAATTTGGATTACGATGGTTAATGGGGAAACCACACTAGGAGGTTCGAAAAATCCAGTTTTTATAGTATAAATGGTTAAGCTAACTATCCAAGAATACTCTGTCAAAATTTCAAAGCAAAATTCGCATTCTTACAGAAGGAAATTCTTCGATATACGATTTATCAGGGGATGAATTACTGGAGAAATGTGTAGATGGCCACACACAAAATGCTAATGAAACTTTTAATTCCACTATTTGGTGATTAGCTCCCAAACACTTGCACTCCGGACTAAAAGTGGTTGATTCGCCGTCGTATTTAGCAGCTGGCTTATTCAATGAAGGAAATTGATCCCTTCTGATGGCCATGAACGAGGCAGGAATTGTAGGAGACACGCAAAGCTTCAGCTATGCCAAAAAAATGGGTAACCAGCGCGTATGCCGGCAGAATCGACGTAGTTCATTGAATCGAAGGAAAGTCGGAAAGCTAGGAAAGCACTGCAGCAAGCGCAAAATGAAGCCTGTGAGAAAGAAGAATGATTACGATATGGCGCTGGAATCGCAGATCAATTGGTAAGCATTTTACACTATTGTTGACTTCCATGAATTTCCAGTTTCCAAGAATTGATTTCTCAAATGCGTTCATCTCCAAATGACTTTTTTCACATTTGCGTGCAGTCTAACTCAAAAAGTATTCAATCGATCATTATTAAATGTGATAGTATGATTGTGTACAAAACTACTAATTATATGAACCAACTTATGAGGAGATGTCATGATTTCACGGGTATTTTTCTTCGCCTAAATGGAGAAAAAAACGTGAAAATCACAGTAAATTCTTCCAACGCCTACACAGTTTTTAATTTTCATTATTTTCACTTGCATTGAGGCTCATATTCTTAGAAAATAACTTAGTAATGTAAAATCAAATCCTTTCTGATTTCAGATAAAAATCGGAATGGCTACACTGCACGTAATTGCAGAACTATACTCACAATCTTCAGCAGATATCACAGAGCAACTTTGTTATTTTGGCTGAAATTAATCAAAAAATTCACAAAAACTCACGGACTTCGAACATCGTCTGGCGATTAGACGTCACTTTTATAATACGTCTGTAAGCGAGATTTCCACACTCCTACACATCCCTAGGTCCACTATTTGACATGTGATAGTGAGGTGGAAACGTGAAGCACCAAATACAGCACAAAAGCGTACAGGCCGACCTCGTCTGTTGACTGACAGAGACTGCCGACAGTTGGAGAAGGTCGTAATGTATAACAGGCAGACATCTATCCAGACGATCACACAGGAATTCCGAACTGCATCAGGATCCACTGTAACTACTATGACAGTTAGGCAGGAGGTGAGAAAACTTGGATTTCACGGTCGAGCGGCTGCTCGTAAGCCACACATCACGCAGGTAAATGTCAAACAAAGCCGCGCTTGCTGTAAGGGGCATAAACATTGGACGACTGAACAGTGGAAAAACGTTGCGTGGAGTGACGAATCACGGTACACAATGTGGCGAGCCGATGGCAGGTGTGGTTATCGAGAATGTCCAGTGATCGTCATCTGCCAGCGTGTGTAGTGGCAACAGTAAAATTCGGAGGCGATGGTGTTATGGTGTGGTCGTGTTTTTCATGGAGGGAGCTTGCACCCCTTGTTTTTTGTGTGGTACTATCACAGCACAGGCCTATATTGATATTTTAAGCATCTCATTGCTTCTCACTGTTGGAGAGCAATTCGGGGATGGCTATTGCATCTTTCAAAACGATCGAGCACCTGTTCATAATGAAGAGTCTAAGGCGGCAGTAGAAGACAATAACATCCCTGTAACGGACTGTCCTGCACAGAGTCCTGATATGAGTCCTATGGAACACCTTTGGGATGTTTTGGAACACCGGCATCATGCCAGGTATCACCGAAAAACCGATATCTCCCTTCAGTGCAGCACTCCATGAAGAATGTGCTGCCATTCCCCAAGAAACCTTCCACCACCTGATTGAACGTATGCCTGTGAGTGTCGAAGCTGTCATCAAGGCAAAGGGTGAGCCAACACCATATTACACTCCAGCATTAGTGATGGAGAGGCCACGAACTTTTAAGTTATTTTCAGCCAGGTGTCCGAATACTTTTGATCACATTGTGTATTTTCAAGGTCAAAATCTTATATGAGTCATGTCGCATATATTAAGAGAAAATCAGGCACTCCCTCATACATTACTCACTCACTGTCTTTGTGTACAACAAAGCATTTGCACAGCATTACACAGAATGTTACCAGTTTCCTGTATAGTGGTAAAGTCGAAACCAGTTCACAACGATTGTACAAATCGCACCAGTTGTGGAAGTGGACTGTGTCAAGAATTCGAGAAAAGAGCACTGGCAGAGAAACCAACATTCTGCTACATTTTGAAAACTACGGAGTACACGAGGTCTTGTCCAGGCTGGAGTTTAGGGACGTTCATCAGTCTGTTAGTGAAGTACTGGTGCAGGAAAGAGAGAAGAAGGTAGCGCGCGTTTAGAGAAAGTTGGTTTCTGGTACCAGAGAGCAGAGAAGGTAACAGTCGGCAAAGTGCGGTCAGCTACGACAGAAGGCTGAAAATACAGGAGCGTCTGCTCTGCATGGCGACTGCGTCACAAGAGGGCGACACTTCAGTGTCCTCTGCTCCACAGGACGCGCCCAGTGGCAACATGTGACCCCTTTCTCAAGCTTCCCAAATGGCTGTGGGGTACATTCAGCAGAGGAATGAAATCGTACCCTGTCAACGGATTTTTCTAGATAGAACCCCATATGCTACGCAGGGTTCTACATCTACATCTACGTGATTACTCAGCTACTCACAATAAAGTGCCTGGCAGAGGGTTCAATGAATCACCTTCAAGATGTCTCTCTACCGTTCCACTCTCGAATGGTACGTGGGAAAAACCAGTACTTAAATTTTTCTGTGTGATCCCTAATTTCTCTTGTTTTATAGTGATGATCATTTCTCCCTATGTAGGTGGGAGCCAACAGAATGTTTTCGTAATCGGAGGAAAAAACTGATGATTGAAATTTCATAAGAAGATCCCACTGCGACGAAAAACGCTTTTGTTTTAATGATTCCCACTCCAATTCACATATCATTTCTGTTGCACTATCTCCCCTATTTCGCGATAATATAAAACGAGCAGCCCTTCTTTGAACTTTTCAGGTGTCATCCGTCAGTACCACATGATGGGGATCCCACACCGCACACCAATACTCCAGAATAGGGCGGGCAAGCGTGGTGTAAGCAGTCTCTTTAGAAGACCTGTTGCGCCTTCTAAGTGTTCTGCCAACGAATCGCAGTCTTTGGTTTGCTCTACCCACAACTTTATCTATGTGCTCGTTCCAATTTAGGTTATTTGTAATTGTAATCCCTAAGTATTTAATTGAATTTGCAGCCTTCAGATTTGTGTGAGTCATCGCGTAATCGAAATTTAGCGGATTTCTTTTAGCACTCATGAGAATAACTTCACAGTTTTGTTTATTCAGTGTTGATTCCCATTTTCCGCACCACACAGATATCTTATCTAAATCATTTTGCAATTCGGTATGGTCATCTGATGACATTGTAAGACAATAAATGACAGCATCTTCTGCAAAGATCCTAAGACGGCTACTCAATTTGTCTCCTATGTCGTTAATACAGATCAGAAACAATAGAGGGCCTATAACCCTGGGGGAACGCCGGATATTACTTCTGTTTTACTCGATGTCTTTCCGTCTGTTACGACAAACTGTGACCTTTCTGACAGGAAATCACGAATCGAGTCGCACAACTCAGGAGATATTCCATAGGCATGGTTGGAAGAAGCTTGTGAGGAACGGTGTCGAAAGCCTTCTGGAAATCTAAAAATAGGAATCCCCCGTCGACAGCACTTATTACTTCGTGAGTAAAAACTCCTAGTTGTGTTTTAAAAGAACGATATTTTCTGAGTCCTTGCTGATTGTGTGTCAATAGATAGTTTCCTTCTCTGTGCTTCATAATGTTCGGATGTACTGGTTGGTCACATAGGAACTGCAAGAACTCATGCTAGTTTCCAGGACAGCAGCTTGGATGCAGCTATATGCGTAACAGAAAATGTAAAGTATACATGAAGGGTGACTAACATAAAATTTGCACTGAAAATATTGCGGATATGGAATGTGCTATTGATGCGCAGTTATCACAGCACGTGCAGGTAGTCAGGGCTCCGTATTGTTGGCCAATAAACAGTTTGTAATAATATTTGTAAAGTGTATTTTTTGTGCAAAGGTACACTTATTGAATGGAACAATGCTTACTGTCATTAAGAAACTAAAAATAGCGTAAATTATAATGTTGGTTGGTTTGTTGCAGGATTCTAGTGCAAGCTGCTTACAATATAAATACTTTGTAAAGTTGCCACACTGTCACTTGTACAATACCTGCGGTAGTATACACTAAAGCACAACGTAAATGCATGCACTAGTTATGTGCATTCTGGGCCGTAACGAGGTAACTGACCATCACAGGTTGTGTTCAAAATGACCACCAGCAGCGGCAGCACACGTTTCCTATCTGATATGGAGCGACTGCTGCACACACGCTAGCATTTCGTCGAACATCTCCGAGCAGGCTGCAGTTATGACTCGTTGCGTATCATCAAGTGCAGTCGGTATGTCCTTGCAGACAGCGTCATTCAACTTTCCCCACAGAAAAAATCAACAGGCATCAAATCTGCAAAAAGGGGCAGCTAACGTACTGGTCTTCGCCATCCAATCCAACGTTTTGGAAACAATTTGTGAAGACACGCTGTAATAATCCACGCACTATGTAGTGCACGTCGGTCATATTGGTAACACAGGTTCCTCCTTGTGCGCAGAGGAAAGCCTTCTAGTACCTGTGGGAGATGGTTTGTTATGAGGCTGTGATAGTTGTGCGCATTCATTGTTCTATCTATGAAACTCATGCCTATGATTTGATGGTTTACTATCCCACAGCAAATGTTTACACTCCGTGGGCACTGATGTTCCACCCAAGGAAGCCAATGGGGATTGTCAACATACCAATAGTGCACGTTTTCACCGTTTACCTGGCTTCACCACGAAAGAAGACACATGAAACATCTGGAGTACTAGTCGTAATGCTTATGTACAGAAGTTAACACGATTCTTATAATTGTTTCCATGAAGCTCTTGACTGAGGATGGGGATGGAATTTACGCTGACGAAGAATGTGTAGGGCACTTGCCTGACTCATGCCACTTCCACAATCGATTGCACAGGAGGTACTGTGTTGATCAACTGCAACAACAGCAAGAAAATTAATTTCCCCCCATCTGTCTTCACTTGTTTCATTCTGTTGCGTTGCATAGTTGTTACACTATCATTTTCACACAACTGATTGAGAAGATGGCCGAGATTGGGCTCTGCCGCATGAACTGCATTCTTCCTACACTCTCCATACACCATGCACATGTCAGCTTTTTCTGCACCGATAAATCCCATTGTACACACATGAGATACTGCTTAGACTGTCACTTAGTAACTCATAGCAGTGCACTCAAGGAACACACAAGCACACTGTAAACCAACGTAACAACATCGATCTAACAACTATGCAGGTTGAATGGCACAAAGAAGTGTCAATGTGGAAACTTTTCACAATGTGATATCCCATAACTGGCTCGCACTAGACTTCTGCAGCAAACAGCACTGAAATTCTAGTTTACCCCATTTTTAGTTTGTTACTGGCAATAAGATTTGTTTCATTTGAAAAATTGCAGGTACATAAAATACAGTTTCTAAGTATTATTACAATCTGTGTATTGACTAACAGTACGAGACTCTGGCTTCCAATTCATTCTGTGAAAACTGCACGTCAATATCACATCCCATTTCCATAATATTTGCTGTGCAAGTTTGAGATGGTTCACCCTGCAGTCGCCATACAGAGCACCACAACATATAAATCAAGAGAAGAAAATGGTTTCAAGCCCTTGACATGTAGGCCACACAGTATTATAGGTGTGTTGTGGGAGTATTATCAGCTTGTTTTGTCATCACGTTTAATAGTGGCTACATGTCTGGGGAGGTTGAAATACATAGAGAAGGGAATGCTAGAGAAAGGAGCAGATGGGGATGGATGGGGATAAAGAGGGATGGAAAGAGAGATGGAGCACCAAGAGATGAATAATGAGAGCTTGATAGCGTAAACTCACGAATCCAGTCACAGATGATACTCCACAGGTACGTAATTTTATTAGAAGCTGGTTGTGAGGAACGGTGTCAGAAGCTATCTGTAGGGCTAGAATTATGGAATCAACTACAGGTCCTCTGTCGATAACAGTAATTACTTTGTGTGGACAAAAAGCCAGTAGGGTTCCATAAGAAAGATATTTCCTGAGTCAGTGTTATCCATGTGCCGATGATTCAAGGTACTTTATAAAGTTGGATCAGCCTGTATATTCCAAAATCTTACTGACTATAATGTCCGTGATATGGGTGTACAGTTTAGAGTACCAGTTGTATGTCACTGTTCCCACAATTTCACTTGCAAACCTGTATGGCACATATATTGCATACATCTCTGCCTGCACACTGTCTTCATCCATCTCCTCCTCACCCCTCTGTCTGTCTGTCCAGTCCTATGCCCTCATCATTTTCCATCTTACAACTACTCACCTACACTATCCATCTGGCTCCTGCAACCCCTGTCTCAGTTCATCTCATTCTCCCTGTACCTCTGATCTCTATTTTCTCTCTCTACATCTCCTCCTCCTCCCTCTCACTCTGTCCATCTTCTCCACCCCCTCTCTCCATTTTCTCCTTTCCCTTTTCTCACTGCCCACATCCTCCTCCCCACTTTGTCCATAGCCTTTCCATCACTCTCCCTCTCCATCTCTTCCTGCCTCCAATATGTTATTCCATCTAAATCTGCCCCCTCTATGTATCCATTTCCTATTGCACCCTCTCCCTTTGCATCTCCCATCCTTCCCTATCCACTTCCTCCTGGCCTCTTTCTCTTATCCATCTCCTCCTGCCACCGTTTCTCTTTCCATTATCTCCTACACCTCTCTACCTTTCTGTCCTCCTCTTCTCCAAACCCATCTCTTCTTCCCTGGCCATTGTGGCCGAGCGGTTCTAGGCGCTTCAGTCTGGAACCATGCAGCTGATACAGTCGCAGGTTCGAATCATGCCTTGGGCGTTGATGTGTATGATGTTCTTAGGTTAGTTAGGTTTAAGTAGTGCTAAGTCTATAGGACTGATAACCTCAGATATTAAGTCCCATACTGCTTAGAGCTATTTTGAACCATCTCTTCTTCCCTACATTTTTTCCTCTCCTCCTGCCCATCTCTCCTACCCACCTCCTCCTATCCTCCACTCATCTACCCCAGCCGCCTCTCCTCATTCATCTTCTACTCCCAGCCACTCAGTGTTCACCCTTTCCCACTCCCATCTCTCTTTATGTCTTCTCCTGCTCCTTCTCTCTCGGTCCACCGCCTCCTATCATCTCCCCCTGCCTCCACTTACCCAGTCCATCATTTCCTGGTCCCTCCCTCAGTCCATCCCCTCCTCTATCCATTTAGAAATTCCCCAGCCATGCCCACCCACATATGTAGCCATTACTAAACATGTCGATAAAGCAGGCTGATAATATTCCCACAACAAACATATTGTGGATTGCAGCTTACACATCAGGGACTTGAAACCAATCAGTGCCCCTGATGTAATGCAAAGAAAATCGATAAACCAGGTCAGTTCTACTTGATCCCAACACACTGCTGTTCAGTACAGCCTACCCACTGTAAAACCATTTTTTACAGTCGATTAGTAGGCATCACAGCAAAGCAGGTTCCTAAGACCAGCCACCTCACAACATGCCTATTATACGGAGCAGCTGATATGGCATGAGCTGTCAAAATACGATATGGTCCATATTCCCACTCCTATCGACCTGGAAGGCTACAAGACAAGCAGTGATGATGCTCATACAGTCATGTAGTTTGTTTGTTTATTTCGGTGAAATGGGTCCAGGGGTTTAATGGGAGGTCATAGGCAAACACTACGAGAACAAAAGCATCCGGACACCCCCACAACAAAAGCATCCCGACACCCCCATAAACATAAGTTTTTCATAATAGGTGCATTGTTTGCTACCTACTGCCAGTAACTCCATATGACCGACATCTGCAGTCATTCGTCACCGTGAGACAGCAGAATGGGGCGCTCTGCGAAACTCACAGACTTCGAATGTGGCCAGGTCATTTGGTGTCACTTGTGTCATACGTCTGCACGCGAGATTTCCACAATCCTAAATATCACTAGGTCCACTATTTCCAATGTGATACAGCACAAAAACGTACAGGCCGATCTCGTCTGTTGAGTGACAGAGAGCGCCTACTGTTGAAGAGGGTCGTAATGTGTTATAAACAGACATCTGCCCAGACCATCATACAGGAATTCCAAACTGCAATAGGATCCACGGCAAGTACTATGACTTAGGTGGGCGGTGAGAAAACTTGGGTCTCGTGGTCGAGGGGCTGCTCATAAGCCAAGCATCACGCTCGCAAAACTGTACGACGTTAAATTAAAGCACGATTACTATTTATCTTTTTGTTACTGGTCTGTTGAATCTAATAAAACATGACCCAGACGTCTATCTGCAGTAGAACGTCCAGAGAAGGCAAGGTTGTTATACAAGTAAATTTGTTTACTTTTCATTAAGAATGTAGAAACGTTTATGTCATTGTTGGTTACCATTAAAGAGTTAGTTTTCTGTACTGTTCAATCAAAGAACACAATAAGAACAGTGTATTTAAGTAAAACCATATAGTAACTGTTGTGGTTTGTAGATTATTTCTGAAATAGGGATGCCTTTGAAATTTACGACGTATGAATACGCCGATATAGTGTTTATTTATGGAAAATGTGATGGCAATGCTACGGCTGACAGTAACGAATATCGCGGACGTTATCCATCTCGGAGGATTCCGAATGGACGAATCATTAGTGGAGTATTTCGAATGTTACAGGAGACAGGTTCTCTACCTAGCGTTCATAATCAGTACGAGAGCTCGACACGTGAAGACGATGATGAAGATATTATGGATGCTGTTCAAGGTAGCCTGTGTACGGTACACGGCGTATCTCTCAACTATTAGGCATTTCACGATGTAAGGTATGATGTACACTGAAGTACAATAATGTGTGTCTCTACCATAAACGAAAAGTGCATCATTTACACCTGGGAGATCCTGCCCTTCGCTTGGAGTTTTGCAACTGGTTAAAAACTAATCGAAAGTTACACAAATACGTTTTATTTATTGATGAGGCACTGTTTACTCGAGATAGTATAAACAATTTTTTTAACGAGTACGTATGGTCTGAAGGAAACCCACAAGCAACAGTGCAGCGCAATTTCCAGCAGCGATTTAGCATAGATATGTTGTCTGGTATAATCAACACTCACTTTATTGGACCATTCATTTTCCCAGGACGTCTAACTGGCATGTCGTATTTACAATTCCTTCAAGAAGAAATGCCCCACATGCCCGAAGATATTCCGCTTGCTACGCGACTGCAAATGTATTTTCAATATGACGGCGCGCCTCCACATTTCACCAGCGCAGATACTGCACATTTAAATGAACATTTTCCCCAGGAATGGGTTGGTCGTGGTGCTACACGTCGGTGGCCACCCAGATTGCCCGATTTAACACCTATGGATTTCCGTTTATGGGGATGGGTGAAAGGCATAGATTATGATGACAATGTCAATAATCGTGAGGCGCTACTTGGTTGCGTTATGAATGCAATAGACGAAATTATGAACAAGTCTGTGAAACTGAAAGGAGCAACAAAATCTGTTCATACACGTGCAGCTAAATGCACTGAACTCGGTGGAGAGGTTTTTGAACATTTATTGTGATTGTATTGCGAAATTTTATGTACTTTGTACAAGTTTCTTAACAGTGAGCTTCGTTTTTTTTTCGGTTTAACACGAATTCACGTGTGCCGTGGTATAAATAAAAGCAGATTATGTGACACATTCATGCAGTTAACGCTTTTACCACAATTTTTCCAAAATTAAATTCTCTACAACTTCTGTTGAAAACTTTCTGCAATTGTCTGGAATTTAAAAAACAAATTAGGCCAAGTAGTTAATAAATTTAAAATTTCACGAAATTACGCCTTTGCTTCTCTTGATATTCCGGAAAACTATTGTAGATACACGCCTGGGACACGTTTTATTAGATTCATCAGACCAATGATGATGATGATGATGAGCGTTTGGCGTCATTGGCCGGGAGGCCCCTCGCGGGGCAGGTCCGGCCGCCTTGGCGCAGGTCTTATTACATTCGGCGCCGCATTGGGCGACCTGCACGCCGGATGGGGATGAAATGATGATGAACACAACACAACACCCAGTCCCTGAGCGGAGAAAATCTCCGACCCAGCCGGGAATCGAACCCGGGCCCAGAGGACGGTAATCCGTCACGCTGACCACTCAGCTACTGGGGCGGACATCAGACCAATAACAACAAAATAAATGGGAATCGTGCTTTACTTTAATCTCATCCAGTTTTGCGATATCTTCATATTAGCGAAGTTGCTAAATTTCAGGCAAAATTTTTACTAGCCATAACTCTGTAACTAAACATCTGCATATCTTCGTGCATCACCCTGTATGAGGACTGTACGGCAGTATTCCAGCAGATCTGTACTCCTTCAGTTGTCGGATCTGACAAGTTTGCATCGAAAGTAGCATGCGCTCGGGAACCTGTTTCTAGTGCACACAACATGTAACAATAGTTAGTGTGGCCAGTGGCGCCATTACGTCGACTGTGCCGTAGGAATCAGTAGCTGCTGAAATGTGTAGATGACGGGAATCGATACCGGAATGCATATCAAGAGTTGTTGCGCTAGAGGTCGTAGAAACATTTGAGAAAGTTGTGTTAAAACTCGGTACCACCTCTAGCTAGTCTCGTTTTCACAGATACCGATATTAAGGAGGATAACATTGAGAACAGGAGACCGTCAAGTTGAGGAAAGCGATACGCACAGCACGTCGCACAGCGCTGGAAGAAACACATAGAGACTTACCAGATGTGTGAGTTCTGTTCTGTGCCGCTGCAGCCACTGTAGTGGGCTGTCGCGAAGACCGCCTTTTATCCTTATCTTGGCCACTGCCGGACTACTCTGTCCGCAGTCTACCTTCTGCTCCAGAACGCCCCCTCCTCCAGCGCTTCCTGGTCAAACTTTCTCGGCGTCCGACGTTGGAAGTATTCTTGCGCAACGCCTCGCAGCAGTGACCTCAAGGGCACGTGATAATTACGGCAACCGCCCTGCTGCTCATTCTGACCTTGCGGCGTCTTCCAGTACGACTCCACGGTAGCCAGGTACCTGCTCACCGCGGGGTGCTCACATCAGAGCCTGTTCCAGTCCATCCGCTGACAAGCACGCCATGAGGATGCAAATACCGCCAACACTGCGTGTACCCTTGACAGTGGCCTCCATTCGGCTACGAAGGAAATACACGGATTTCGTATGATATGCACCAAATGATGACTACATCTGTAGAGCTACTAGTCGGGGGTGAGCTGCGATCACACGCTGTTCCAGGAACTCGCAGACTCGCATTTCTATGGGACTAAGATCGATAGATTTAGTGGGGCTATTAAGATGTGATCGGGTTCCTGAGCGTTTGTCAAGAGGGGAACGTATCCATTCAGTCCTGTGAATGTGGCTGTTGTAATCTATCGAAATGGGATTGTCTACAACATGCTCATCAGGAAGTGCAGAAGTGAGTGGTAAGGTGGTAGAACAGTAAGCAGGGCACATGGGCTTCTGGAGTGGAATGTTGGCCTCATTTGTGGACACAAAAATTTATTCTCACGACGTTAATTAAAACAGAGCACTGTTAACAACACAATGCTTAATTAGCATTTGCAAATTGGGATGATCTACACCGGTTATTCAATTGAATAAAAGCAATGAGAATAATTCAGAACATAATTTTAAAGAGAAACAGCCTCATGGCCACAACTTTAAATTAATAAAAAATTACTTTACACAAACGTAACCGTATCATAACTACAGATCTGAGCTCACTAATCACTTGTGAATATGAAAAATTACAATTTGTAAAAGCTATTCGCTTTCAAAACAAATACTCAAATGGCAAGGTCTCATAAACACGCGAATTAACTATTATGGAAAACATTCGCCAATATGATGTCACGGTAGCCTGAAAGATTTATACAGTAATCAGCACCCTCTCGACGTTTGGCGTTCACATCGGCCGCGCGTCTGAATTCCGTGCTCGAGAGCTAAAGTGACACCAACAGGCAGGAGGGCCTGCACAAATCAATAACGGCTTCTAGATCACACAAACCCAGTATTAATACACAGTTCACTAAAATCCTAAAAGCAACAGCCAAGTACTGGGTAGCGCCAAACGCTGGACGAGATGTTAAACGTTATAGTGTGCCAGTCCCAGTTACTGTTAAAGCAATAGTTCATTACACAGTCTCCAATGACGTCAAATTTCACTTGATAAATTTATAAACCACAACTAGTTCAAGGTGATAATGATCAGACATTCCGCACACATCGTTAAAAAGCAAAGCGCCATTTGAAGATGCAAAGTTGTTACTATTACAGTTGCCAACGACAATAAAGTTGGCAATTCCAATTTAAATTGGCGGCTCGAATTTTATACAGAGAATAAGCTTTGAGTCATAAAATTGACGACATAACGTATTAACAATAATAGTAATAAAATTAATCGCCGAATATCGGCCACACTTGTAAAGCAACAGAACCAGTGCACAGTGCAGTTAGACGGACTTGCAATACCAAGTATCCCACATCCAGGTGGTTGAAGGAATGACTAGCGGAAATCAAAGAGGCTACACGGAGCAATGACATCCAAAAGTTCTACAACAAATGGCTCACCATTTACAGTTAGTCCAGGAGCTCGCCGTTAACTTGCACGCCAGGGTAAGCTCCGGCGCTCTGCTCGGGATTCCAGACAGACCCGGCCCTTTCAACAGAGCCCGTGTTGGCCGGTGACTGCTTCCGCCAGACCCAGGCGCCCGAGTGTCAGCACGGTGCGTCCCCGCAGTACACGGAGCGCGCTGCCTCCTTCCCCCTCTCACTGCCGCCTCTTCTCGCGAGCCGCGGCCGTCCTAATTAGAGGGTGTTGGCCAACCTGGACGCCGCAAAGAGCGTAACTTCGACAGAGAAACTACCCTGCCAAGAGCATCGCAGGCAGCAAATCACGGCTCAGTAACGGCAACAACTGGACACCGAGAATCTACCAAAGTACACACGGTGGTCCACGTTCACAGTAACCTGAATGAGTGGGCCTGAGTAACAGTACACGAAACACCGCGAAAGGTGACTCAGCCGCTTCCAGCGTGAACTACAGCCTCCACACGTACCGGGCAGAACGCCTCGTTGCTTCTTCGGTGCTCTCAGGGCCTCGCGTCACTTGACGAGGGAGCAGACCTGTGATACGTCGGGCCAAACGGCACACCTCCAGCCCGCTACCGCCCAGTTCCCGTGCTGTCTGGCACAGCTGAAGACCAGCAGTCTCGTGTGCTGCTGGCTACCAACGCTAAATGTCCAGTGTATACTGTTCTCTCAGCAAAGTTCACTCGCAAACTTGTCGAAATGGCCATACATACAGTGACAGCAGCAATCAATAATAGGTTTGATGCCTGCTGTCATTAACGGGGTGTGACACTCGTCTCGCTTTTTACGATCACTGTCCCCACGTCGCATTACGTGGAGGTGAGCGTTAAGACATGTTGGGCAGTCCGCTTTGGTATACACTCAGATCAGCCACCTTTATTCAAGTTATAGTCCTACCTCATTATACAACTTCCCTTGATTGTTTCTGATAAGGTCGTCAGTCTTTTAATTTCTGTATAACTACAGCAATCTATAGCCATTTGAACGTAATTACTTTATTCAAGCGTCGTTCTCCTCCCACAACTCTTACCCTCATTGTCCACGTATCTTTCCACAATGAAATTGACAATTCATTATTGCGTCAAGACGTTTCCTATCAACCAGTTTCTTCCTTTAGTCAAGTTGCGTAATAAATTTCCTTTCCCCCAAGTCAGTTAAGTACTCCCTCACTTAATCAAATGAAAGTATATGGTTCCAGAGATCTCTTCAAGTCTGAAACACCTGTGATACATATATATGAGCGATGAATGAAAATTCGTACCAAGACCAGGATTTGAACCTGTGTGTCGTGCACTCTAGGCAGATGTGCTGGTTCGCACGCCACCCTGCTATAGTGTGTTTGCAGAACAGTGTGCACTATCACTGCATGCCTCCCTGTTCAACTCAAATTCTCGTTCCTACCAAGCGGCCTGAGGTGTGAATATGGATTTGGTGTGGGGAGGCAGGTGCTCTAGGATAGTCTGTGCAGTTGTGCAAAGCCATTGTGCCAGACTGGCGTAGTGGTTACTGCTTTTCCATAGTGCGAGGGAACCTCATCTCAAATCCCTGCCTTGGTACAAATTTTCATCTGTCTCTACTGTCTTCATCATTTGTTATTCAGTCCATCATATATTCAACATTTTTTTTTAATAGAACCGTGATGTACAAGTTTATATTCACTTCTTGGCTGATCTGCTAATCATCCACGATTTACTGCCAAACAAATACCTACATGTCATACTCCCTAACACTTAAACTGATATTACACCTTTACAAACACCTCTTTTTCAGTATTACTTTTCTTGCTATTGTCAGTCTACACTCTATTCCCCTGAACTACAGTCTTCATCAGTTATTTTGCTATCCAAATAGTAAACATCATCCACTACTTCTAGTGTCTCATTTCCTAATCTAATTACCATGGCACTGCCTCATGTAATTCTGTCACACTTAATTGTCATTGTTTACTAATCTCGATGTTCACCTTATAATATATTATGAAGTCGCTATCCATTTAGTCCAAGTGCTCTTCCAAGTCTTTCGCAACCCTGATAACATTAGGATGTCGTAAACATAGTTTAAAGTTTTTATTTTTTCATCCTGATCTTTAATTACCTTCCAAAATATCTCCTAATTTATCTTCAAATCTTGCTCGACGTACATACTCAATAGAAGCGGCGGTTGTTTACAATCCTGTCTCTCTCCATTCTCGACACTTATAACCGCCTTCTTGTTTCTGTACTCAATGTGAATAACCTTACACTGCGTGCAGTATCTGATCAAAACTATCCAGACACAGTGGCTGAAAACGACGTACAAGTTCGTGGTACCCTCCATCGGTAATGCTGAAATTCATTGTGGTGTTGGCCCACCCCTAGCCTTGATGACAGCTTACACTCTCGCGGGCAAACCTTCAATCAGGTACTGGAAGGTTTCTTGGGGAACAGCAGTTCATCCTTCACAGAGTGCTGCACCGAGAAGAGGGGTCGATGTCGGTCGCTGAGGCCTGGTACGAAGTCAGCGTTCCAAAACATCTCGACGGAGTTCTATACGATTCAGGTCAGGACTCTGTGCAAGACATTTAATCCCGGTTATTGTCGTGTAACCACTCCGTCACAGGCCGTCCATTATGAACGGGTACTCGATCGTGTTGAACGATGCAATCACCATCCCCGAATTGGTCTTCAACAGTGGGAAGCAAGAAGGTCCTTAAAACGTGTAGTCCTGTGCTTTGATAGTGCCACGCAAAACAACAAGGGGTGCAAGTCCCCCTCCATGAAAAACACGACCACACCGTAACACCACCGCACTACACGTGCTGGCAGATGTCGTTCGCTGAGCATTCGCCATTCCCACACCCTGCCATCGGATCGCCACATTGTGTTCCGTGATTCGTCACTCCACACAACGTTTCTCCACTATTCAATGTTTACGCTTATTACACCAAGCGAGGAGTCGTTTGGCATTTACCGTCGTGATGTGTGTGTTATGAGCAGCCGCTCGACCCTGAAATGCAAGTTTTCTCACCTCCCAGCTAATTGTCATAGTACTTGTAGTGGATCCTGATGCAGTTTTCAATCCCTGTGTGATGGTCTGTATAGATGTGTGCCTATTACACATTACGACTGTCTTCAACTGTCGTCAGTCTCTGTCAGTCAACAGACGAGGTCGGCCTGTAGGCTTTTGTGCTGTACTTGTCCCTTCGCGTTTCCACTTCAGTATCACATCGGAAACAGTAGACCTAGGGATGTTTAGGAGTGTGGAAATCTCGCGTACAGACGTATGACGCAAGTGACACGCAATCGCCTGAGCACATTCGAAGTTCGTGAGTTCCGCGGAGCCCCCCATTCTGCTCTCTCGTGATTTCTAATGACTATTGAGGTCGAAGGTATTGAGTACCTGGCAGTAGGTGACAGCACAATGCACCTAACATGAAAAACGCACGTTGTTGGGGGCGTCCGGATACATTGGGTCACATTGTGTATATTTCATCTCAGTGTCTTTGAGAACTGGAAAAGGTATTTCAATCAACATTGTAAAAAAATTTCCCTAAATCTACAAACGCTATAACAATGTTTGCATTTCTGTTCTAGAGAAAGTCGCAAGGTAACTACATACTGGTGTATACCTGTATTTCCTTGGAACAGATGCTTGTCTCCCCTGACATGGGTTTTGTCACTTTTTCCATTCTTCCATAAATAATTCGTGTGAACATATGGTGACTGTGCCTAACTAAATTTGTGGATCTGTAGAATTTTCACTTGTCAGCACCTGCATTATGTGGAATAGGAACTCTCACATTCTTCCAGTAGTCTGAGGATATTTTGCCTGGGTCCGTCAACACTGATATTGACTGTTGATAACTGGAAACACGTTGACTGGTCGGACAAGTCTCGTTTCAAACTGCATCTGGCGTCTTGACGCCGCCTCATGAATCCATGAGCCCTGCATGTCAGCAGAGGTCTGTTCAAGCTGGTGGAGACTATAATGATTCAAATGGCTCTGCGCACTATAGGACTTAACTGCTGAGGTCATCAGTCCTCTAGAAGTTAGAACTACTTCAAACCTAACTATCCTAAGGACATCACACACATCCATGCCCAAGGCAGTATTCGAACTTGCGACCATAGCTGTCGCGCCGTTCCAGACTGTAGCGCCTATAACCGCTCGGCTGACTCTATAATGGTGTAGGTCGTGTGCAGTTGGAGTGGTATGGGACTCCTGATACGTATAGATACGACTCTGACAGGTGACACGTATGTGAGCATCCTGTATGATCACCTGCATCCATTCACGTCCATTGTGCATTCCGACACACTTCGGTAATTCTAGCAGTACAGTGCTACACCACCACACATCGAGAATTGCGACAGAGCGGCTGCAGGAACGCTCTTCTGAGTTTAAACACTTTCGCTGGCCACAAAACTCCCCAGACATGAACATTACTGAGCATATGTGGGATGCCGTGTGCTGTTCAGAAAAAATTTCCACCCGTTTGTACTCTTACGGATTTATGGACAGCCCTGCAGGATTCATTGGGGTCAGTTCCCTCTAGCACTACTTCAGACAATAGTCGAGTCCATGCCACGTCGAGTTGCGGCACTTCTGCGTGCTCGCGGGGGCCCTCCACGAAAATGGGCAGGTGTACCAGTATCTTTGGCTCATTCAGTATATATGATGCAATTAAGACTTTTTGTAATTTTGCTGTAACGGCTGTAGATATGGTAATGTTAATAGCTGATCTTCCCAAAACCTATATATATTTCCAACTGAGAAAAAACAAATATAATATATCATATTTGAGTAAAATAAATTATCTGAAATGAATGGACTTAATAGAATGAGAGTGATTAAATGTAACAACGTGAAAATCATACCAGTGTAATAAACACATCATCAGACATGTGGAACTCCTTTCGTAGAGGAATGACAATCGAATCGTTTAGTTGTGGTTTCGCAGCTTGCTTGAAAACCACTGGCCAGCTGCACTGATGAGTGACTGTCCACCAGGAAAACACTCAGGCGCTCCCTGGACGCGTCGCGGGTCAAGAGCAGAAGGGTCGCCAGCGATAGCGCGGGCCTCGCCTTCACCAGAGCGTGCTGTTTTGCGTCGAGATAACACGAAGTAAAGGAGAGATCATTTCTTATTGCCGTTCTAATGAAAATTCGAATGGCAAAAACCAAAAGAACAGCTTTAGAATAAGAACAAGTGGAGCAACGAAGCAAATGAAAAAAAGGAAAAGTTATGACATTTTCCAAGAAGGAAATTAGAGGCCATCATTGCTGACGTCAAGCTGCTGTTGAGTTATGGAACACGTTACAGGCTCGCGTATCGCGTACTTTCCTTGAGTTTCACAGCGCTGTAGACATCGGCGGCCAGCTTGATTCCTCCTAGTTCAGTGACTTCAGGAAGTCACTTGCGACAGTGCCGGCACTCCGTTTGCTGAGGAAACAAGACGTCGCCGGTCAGGGGACCAGGCTCAAGCCTTCCCTGCGGACAGAATTCAGCACACTGCTCTGAAAGGAACAACATCGTCAGGTGGAAAGGTGATTTCAGCCACACCTGAAGGAGGTGTGAAAGAACTGACACAGTTACATTACATACAGGGTGTTTCCTTAAGGGAGAGCAAAAATTCAACAGGATATACAGAATGCTCCACTGAACAATTTGAGGTATGGAACCTGGGGTCTGAGAAATCAGCTTAACAGGATATGGGAGTATACTCGTCCACCGCTCTGTCTGGTGTTACTGTTTTCCAGCTTATCTACAACTAACAAGCGTAGAAGTTTACTGTTGGCACTCCGAATTTTACTGTTGGCACGACACACGCTGGCAAAAGACGTTCACTTCGCATTCGACATACCACACCCTGCCATCGGATCGCCACACTGTGTACCGTGATTCCTCACTCCACACAGCGTTTTTCCATTGTTCAATCGTCGAGTGTTTACGCTCCTTACAGGAAGCAAGGCGTCGTTTGGTATTTACCGGCGTGGTATGTGGCTTATGAGCAGCCGCTAGACCACGAAATCCAAATTTCACTCACCTCTCACATACCTGCCGTTGTACTTTCAGTCGATCTTCACATTACGACCCTCTTCAACTGTTGGCGGTCTCTGTCAGCCATAGACGAGGTCGGCCTGTGCGCTCTTGTGCTGTACGTCTTCCTCCACGTTTCCACTTCACTATCACATCTGTAACAGTGAACCTAGGGATGTTTAGATGTGAGGAAATCTCGCGTACTGACGTATGACACAAGTGACACCCCAATCACCTGACCACATTCGTAGTCTGTGAGTTCTGCAGAGCGCCCCATTCTGCTCTCTCACGATGGTTAACGACTACTGTGGTCACTGGTATGGAGGACCTGGCAGTAGCTGGCAGCGCAATGCACGTAATACCAAAAACGTATGTTTTTACTGGTGTCCGGATACTTTTGATAACATTGTGTATTTTTTATTCTCTTCCTTTTGCTACACTCCAATACCAGTCCTCTACCAAAATTAAATTTTGCTTTCCCTTAGCTTATGAATAATTTCTTTTATTTCATATTGTTTGATTTTATGTATCATTTGCGAGGTTGATTGACGTATAAAACTGGTACTGTTTTCGTTGGTTTTAGCTTCCTGTCTATCTTCGCCATGATAATACATTCTCTGCGCTGTTTACAGTGCGTTAGCCACGATTCTGTTTTCTTCTTCATTGTTAGACCTGCATCTACATTACCCCATTTGACTTTATGTTGGTAAACCTATACTGACTTCGCCAGAAGTCCTGTCCTTCGTCCTACCACACAACACTACTCCTACTGTTCATTTTCTTTTTAAATTCTCTAACTTACATTACCGGCTAAGATATTCCCTTCTCTGACCTCTAGAACGCCAGTTTCGTTTCTCTTCTGTTGATAACATCCTCTCGAGTATCCCTCGCCCAGAGATCCTCATGGAAGACCTCCATACCTCCATAACATCTTATCTGAGAGTGTGCCCTCATTATCTGACCATACAGCAGAGCTGCAGGCGCTCATAAAAGTGAAGACAACTGGTAATATTTTGTTAATAGCTTTTCTTCCTGATCCTGCAGCGTCAAAGGATGGCAGAATATTTAACGAAGTAATGTATGTGGTGGACATGGGCTCATAGTACTGCTGTGCCTCGAACTTAACTTTCACATAAAGGTGGTTTTATGAATATAGGAAGATGGTATCAGTTCTCTCGGACATGTTCGAAACAACAGGTACCATTCGTGATCTTGCAACTATCGAACAATGAAACCATCTTCATATAGATAATGCTTATCAGTGTGGATGCACTCACATTGCTCAAACTCTTACTGCAATCGGTAGACTGACTGCCGTGAGTAATGAGTACAGGGGCAGGGGCACTACAAATGTAGTGTGTGGACACTAAGTAGGAAGTTTGGGTCTCATGGGGAGCGCGCCAGAGATAAGACCATGCAGTCGCACTATGCTCTTTATCCCCCATGGCTCAGTCGTATAGAGCGTCAGCCTTGTAATCAGGAGATCCCAGGTTCGAGTACCAGTTAGGGCACACATATTCAACTGTCCCCATTGATATTTATCAACCTCTATAAGTAGCTAATGGTCTGGATTTCATTGTAATTTCATAAAGCAAGTTAAGCTAAAATTACACTACAGCAGATTCAAGGCATTGATAATACTCGACGTTAATGTGTTTTGTTCCAGGAAGAGACAGCTTTTCAAATTCAGAGGAAACCTCTAGGGCTTAGCAGCAGCGTTGTAGTACCCTCAAAAAAAAAAAAAAAAAAAAAAAAAAAAAAAAGGGGGGGGGGCAGGATACGCAGAGCTGCTAGATTCACTCCACCTGGACCAATCTACGCCATCGACAATCATTCGTCTAAGGACTAGTAGGATCGTGTGATAGGTTTGCACCATTTTTATGAAATACTGAAAAATTTTGTCAAATGGTACACATGATACTTTAGGGTCTGTGACGAAATTTGGCAACAGATCGACGACCTGTATCTCATGTGGCTACTGTACCAGTTGCTTTAGAAAATCAACAGACTAAAGCTACGTGCAGTCATTAAACATTATCATTTGATGGATTAGGAAGCTGAACAGTTGAAAACCGAGTGCGGTTGTGTGCTGTGGACTCTGCAGAGCGTGTGCTTCCAGGTGGAATGTGCTCTAGACACCTAGCGACGTCATTGTAAAGAGAGTGGCGAAGGAGCCCATAAAGCCGTGATCCGAAGTGGCTGACGAATCCCCTGAGTGCCAAGTCGTAAAAGATCAGTGAGGTCTACGGCATTTGGCGGCCCACGTATGACCAACAACGCCCCCACAACATCGGCTCCTGATGGGAACAGAGGGCAGGGCTGGAGGTACCCAGTGGCGAGCCCAGCGTGCGGCTACAGAGCGTAATTGAGCTGCTTAGTCGACGAGTGACTCACAACAGTGCTACAGTGAAAGTGATGTTGATACAAAGCAGAGCGATGGCAACGATAAACAAAGCTAATATCACTCATTTCACTACGGTTTGAGCTCCTCTGGATGTTCTACCGTGCTGGCTATTTAAAACTGGGTTGTTTTGAAAATCAGCCTTATGCAAACACAATTAGTTTTTTGTATTTACCCAGGCATGTTTTGACACCTATGTGTCACCTTCTGTGGGTCAAATTTTTATTTCTGTAAATTTGTTTTAGAGTAAAATGAATATCTCAAAGCCAAACCAAGAATTTCCCACGAAGTTCTACAAAACTAATTGTGATTGCATAAATCTGATTTTCAAAACAACCCAAAGCCAATATTGCATTATATCAACAAGAACAATTACCGGAGTTGACATTTTGCCAGAAAGGGAGCCAAGGAATTTTGCAGAGAGAGAACCAAGAGGCAGAAGAAATATTGGCATTTCTGCAAGATGAGTCACTGGAACGCGTGGTATCGTAAACAGTCGACTGTGCGGAGAAACAGGTGGTGTGCCACGTAGTTCATTGTCCTTGTAGGACTGAGAGCCAGAAATCCCGTCTCCAGTGACAAGTAGTGAAATAGTAAAGCGTAGTAAAAGAACTATTATGAACAAAATCCGAGTAAGTCTGCAACAATATAACCACGTAGTGCATATGAATAACTACAGATATTGAAGGGGAGATACGGTATACTTGTTACAAATACTGATGTTTTCACGTTTCAAGGATGCTCGGTACAATTTACAGGATGTGTATGACAGTGACCTACTACTTTACGCACATCAAGTTGCACGTGACACAGGTTCAAAGAATCCCCATGCCATCAGACTAGTCGTAGCACCTGTGTGAAGCACAACAAGGTCAAATATTTTGGCGTTAATAGTAGCTTGTACTTGTCCTCTGTCAAGTTTTTCTGCGTACTCTCATTACCTCGATACAGATCATCTCTCACATCACTGCCATGATCGTATCTGATGAAGCGAGTGTTGATCAGGCTCGTGCCCCCCCCCCCTCTCCAAGGTCACAGAACGGGGGTGTACTGTGACCGGTTCAAATTTTCTGGCATCGCGGTGACATCGGTCTCTGACTTAGGCGTATGTGGACTGTTGGTGTCTGATTACGCCAATCAGTAGCCTGTGAGGCTCTCAACTGAAATTTTCTTTGCGCATTGCTCTCCATATGTGCGTTACTTTACCGGCCGCATTCCGCTGTCTGTGGGTTATTTGGTTGTCTGGCATTGTTTTGCGTTTGCCAAGCGTTCAGCCAATTATTGTCGGTAGCTTGTGTCTGTACATATTGTACATGCTGGCCATACGCTACTCGTCTGTTTTAGTGGGTTCAAAACGGCTCTGAGCACTAGGAGACTTAACATCTGAGGTCATCACTACCCTAGAACTTACAACTACTGAAACGTCCCCTTAGAACAATTTATACACGACTGTGCTTAAACTGACACACAATACTTTTAGCGCAACGCAATCTGCCTTTCAAAAATCCCTACAAAGAAATGGCCCTGACTAACATTAAACTATACCTCTCAGAAATCACTTACCTCACAAAAATCTTCATTACTCGAACTACTGCAATACAGCGAGCACTACTACTGCCAGCTAAATAAAAGATTCAAACTACGGAAGGCACTAACTACTGATAGGGATAGTTAGCAAATGAAAGATATTAATAGAGAACAAACAATGTATTTACCTTAATAGTCATAATATATATAGCAGTTCATGGCAAATTACAAAACTCCGCCATCTCTCTCCCCACATCCACCACTTCTGGCGGCTCACCTCCAACTGCGCAACGCTACGCACTGTTCACATCCAGCTGCCGCTGCCCAATACTACAATGGCAGACAACAATGCAAACTAGACACAGACTGCACACAGCACAGCCAGTGATTTTTATACAGAGGTGGCGTTACCAATAGAAAAACCTAAACAGCCTACTTACATAGCCCCCATGCTCCTCACAAAAACTTTTACAAATTGTTTGGGCAGTGGCCAATAATGATTTGAAAAAATTTTTCATAATTGCAATATCAAAGATATCAAATGCACACACTTATTAATACAATGTTGGTCAAAAGCTAAAATTTTCTTACAGTCTATAAAGACAGTCCTGATTCATCACAGTAAAATTACAGTGTTTTTCTTTTTTTTTCAAAGTCTGAACAGTAAAAGAGAATGCACACAGAAGTAGTGGATTTCCATGCAGTCTTGAAGAAGTAGTGTCCTTCCATCGGAAAGACAGTGCTGACTCTTGACATGCTGACAGGTAATGGGCCACAACATAGCAAACCCACAGCAGAGTCATTCGACGTTTTGAAGAATATTGGTAGGTAGGTCGTCACAGAGCAGACCCATTGTAGTCCTGGTAGAGATTATGGTATTGGTGGGCCACCAGAGGTGCAGACCCACTGTAGTCCTTGTAGAGATAATGGTATTGGTGGACTATCAAAGATGCAGCCCCAATGTAGTCCTTGTAGAGACGGCTAGCAGCCATCTGTTGCGACTGTGCAGTTGCACAATCACCATCGAAGAGTCTTGCAGAGAATATAGCAAGTCCATAAACCACCACTTGTGCACTCACAAAGTTTCGCAATGATAAAAAATACAAAAGGCAAAGCAAGAAGCATAAATTACAACTAATATAAGGCAATGAGCAGCAAACAAGAAAAATAAATCAGTAGTAAACTGGCTTAACAGAGTAATGCAGCGTGAAATTTAGTAGCACTATGCCTGGCAAATAGCAGCAGCATCTAAACATGACAAAGCTCAAGGAGAAAAAAATAGTACACTAAAAATGGCCATGTCTAATACCTATGTCACATCTTAACACTAGAGTGATGCATCACAATTTATTCTACAAAAGAAATTACCAAGTACTTGAAAAGAAAATTATGAATGCAGTTCCTTTGATGGTAAATGTCTTTTTGTGCTCCCTCATTTTTTTTTGAAAAAAATATTATTTACTCGATCTGTAGACAGAAAATATTTATATTAGTTCATCTGTAAAATTTTATTTTAACCAATGCTACAGTGCAGTTAGAAACTAGATATTAAACAAAATGAGTAAATAAATACATAAAGGCAAGCCATATGGCATTTCTCTCAATTAGCAAGACAATAGCCGTGAAATGTTTCTCCGTTTCATTAGGCATTTTAGTAAATATCATAAATTAAGAGCTCCACAGTGTAATCATGTTCAAGTTTGACGGTGTATTTACGATGCTTTCTACAAAGGAATGTCGATAGCGAGGAAATGGCCTCCCTTTTTTTTTTTTTCACCTGTGCCTCTGGAAGGCACACGCTAATGGCTTTTTTCAAGGCGACTGTTGCCCAGCTGGGTGCCCACGACGCATTACGTGCAGGTGGTCACTTAACTTTCTTACCTAAATATTTACGACACCAGTTTCCGCTACAGTGACGGTCTCATATGAAAATTTCACAGGTCGAGAATTTGGGTTACAAATCTGTAGAAACAAAATCCTATTGATATAACAGTGTCCAAAAAATTTTCGTCGGCATTGTGATACATTCACGCATTTACATACATTTCATAACTCTTAAAGTACGATTCTTGGTTTACAACATCCTTTTTCGCAAGTCAGAGTCCCTAACCACTATTCATTTCTCCTTACCTTATTACATATATACATATTCGTCATCGTAAAAATAACATCAAAACACCTCAGTCAACTCTCAAAATCGTCGTAGCTTCCTCCAATAATTTCAAAACCTAAAAAAATGCTCTGCTCATGTCAAAAGTGTCATCTGCCTCAATCGCACTTTAAAAATCATGATCCCATACCAAATACATCATTCAAAGCTCTCATAGTATGACAGTGGTTCTGAAAAAATATGAACAGTTCACAAAGTACAAACAACATACAATTTTGTAAGTGTGAAGTTATCCAACGGTGTAATTACGTAAACGTCTGTCACTGATGTAGTAAAATAAATGTTTGTCTCTCTCAGGTAAATAATCAGATAGCTGTGTAATTCTGTGTTAGAGACATATGGTACCGATGTGTAAAGTTGTATAAGCAAATACCATATTAGCTAGGGCTCCTTGTGCTTGCCAAACACATGGTACACAAAGTAGGCTTGTACCCCCCTGACGATTAATGGAATTATACCCTCAGGTGTTACAGATTACAGCAATGGAATGAAATGTGTCACGGAAAACCTTTGTATCATTGTGCTTCAAATATCTTTAAAAATACATGTTTTAAGTGCGAAATTAATGACTCAAATACGTGTCCTGTAGCGCTAAATGTGCGTCTTGCTGTAAGGTAATCTCTGTAGAAGTGTCGTAGTTATCGTCCTCCAAAAGCTAAGTTCTGCAGAAGCCAATGTACTTACCTCATGATAAACAAAAGCGAAATGCTTTGTGCATAGATATCTTAGTTATTACGCTTATTACCGCGATGAAGAAAGTACTGTGCTGTAATGTATTGTTGTGCTACGGAAAAGGCAGTCTCATTGTAGCTATACCACAAAAGTTACTACTAAAACATATTTTACTTTCCAGAAGAATTCAAAAAAACTGTGCAGATATAAAACAGAAACACTGCAAAAGCAACATTGTAAATTGTCACTCGTTAGTAGCGTCGTGATAAAATCGTGTAGCTGTCACATAAACTAACCACTGTGTCATCTGGTATCTCACAGGAAGTACTTTAAATCCAGAATGTATTTTCAAGTAAACCAAAATGTTGCATTAAAATCTCATTGGCAGTACTGGTAAATGTTCTAAGTATGTGAGCCTTATAGTCGTTACGTAATCATGCAACTAACAAGCAAGAATGTACACACACAATAACACTGTGTCGTCCGTTCGCAATAACAATGCATTCGTAAATTCTGTTTAAATAAGTTCTCTTGGTTCTTGACTGGATATTTAACTACAAACATTGTTGCATGGTAACAGATTTTAAGTCTGACAAAGCATATTAGCAAT
The DNA here is from genome assembly GCF_021461385.2 of Schistocerca piceifrons. NCBI lineage: Eukaryota > Metazoa > Arthropoda > Insecta > Orthoptera > Acrididae > Schistocerca > Schistocerca piceifrons. The sequence goes on from NC_060148.1 coordinate 106,638,228, forward strand.
GTAAAGTGAAAAGTTATATGGCAAAGACAAAGTTAAAAAGCAGATTATCTTTCAATAAACGGTTTTACATGTGAAATGTGGAGTAAACCTTTACTCTTCCTAGTACGCAGAGTTTCAACTTCAACGCAATTATCATGTGGTATACGTCGGTAAAGAATACTGGAATTTTTCTCAAGGTTAGCGTCTATGTAATTTTTCTCTGAGCCAGCTGGCGCACTCGGCTGCTGCTGTGCGAGTCGTTGTCTGTCTCTTTGTTGGCTCACGTCGTTATTGGGATTAGGAGACCTAGCTTCTATAAATTCACGTTGTCGAAAGTGCCCTGCTCTGTTTGAATCCCGCCAGTTCTGATGAAATTCAGGTCTGTTGTTACGATCATATCGTCTGTCGTCATGTCGGTAGATGCCATAGTTTCTTTCTCGTCGGTCACGTGGTGGAGAATTTCTCCCTGAATCGTAACTGCGCGCTGGACCGTTGCGTCTAAAGTTATTCTGTCTCCCTTGATAATAATTACTTTGGTTCCCAAATTGTCTGTTTCTCTGATTGTCTCTGTGATAGTCACTACCGCAGAGAGGTGATCGTTCCCTGTAATTATTACTACTCTGCCAATGGTTGTCATACGGGTGGTGTCTGTTTTGGTCACGATATGTGTTGTGAGAATAGCCTTGTCGTGTCCAGTTCTTATTTCTGTCATCGCGGAATTGTGACGGATGTGACCTGTAATTGCTGTGCTCCTGTTTCCGTGTTCCCCGATTGTCAGTGTCAATTTCCAGTTCTTGCAACAGTCCCTGAAAAGCCTCAATGTCTTCTTTGCAACGTCCTGCTAAAATAATATGTCGTAAATGTTCAGGTAATTTGATTAAGCAAATGCGGATGAGTTCTGAGGGGCTGTATGGGTTTGACAGGTACTGATTCTTGTGCAACATGTCTTCAAAATATTTCACAAGACTGGAGAATTCTGATTGTTCGAAATGTTTCATCATTATGATGCCATGTTTTACTCGGTCTTGTGTGGCTTGAGACCAATATACTGAGAGGAAGGCATGATAAAAATCTCCTTCACTTTGACAATCGTGAATGACCAATCGCATTCTTACAGCTGGTTCATTCTCTAAGTAGCCACACATAAATTCTAATCTGTGTTCTAACGACCAGTTGGGAGGAAAACAATGAGAGAATTGATGGAGCCATGCTTGTGGATGAATGTCGTTGCCAGAATTCTTAAATGTTTTGAATTTACGTGTAGTAATGAACAGCTTATAGTCAAAATCATCATGTCGGCGAGTCGCATATCGGTCATTGTTAGGTCGTGTCGGCCGTTCCATCTCAAAATTCGGTGCACATTGCCAATTTCTTTCATAACTTCCGAAATGCCCTGTGTTATTATTTTGCGGCTTTTCCGTATTTCTAAGTCCCTCTTCCCGTGTTGGAGCTCGAGTGTCCTCTGAAATTTGTAATTTTTGTATTACTTGTGCCAACTGATCTTGTACTTCCCGGATTTCTCTTTTGTACTGTATATTGATTTGATTTTGATTGAACTTCCTAATTTGTTCGCACTCTTCTGTGTCATTAAAGACTACCGGTTTTGTGTCATTCAGATTATCATCTACCTTTGTAGATAAATTAGTGAATTGATCCGAAAGTTCGGCTACTTTCTCCGATAGTGTACTTATTTCCTCAGTGTGTTTTTCTGAACCAAGTTTCAGAGTATCTACTGTGTCCTTTAAGTTTTCCTGAGTTTTTGCAAGTTGCGTAACCGAATCGGTAGATGCAACTGAGTCAGATTTAGCTTGCAAGGTCTCATGATTTTCATGAACAATAGTTTGCAGTTCTTTTATGGCTGCTTCGTGATTCTGTAATGTATTTTCATGCCGCGAAAAAATAGGTTGAAAATACTCACAAATTTGAGTTTTTACGTCATTACAGACTTTTTGACATTTTGATTCAATGTTATGTAACTCAGTAGTTAAATCTTCATGTGTTCAAGAGTTTGTTCCAGTGAATCTAACTTTTGAAGCTGTTGCTGTGTTTGTCTCTGATTTTGTTCCATCGTGTCTAACTTTTGAAGATTTTGTTCCATTGTGTCTAACTGTTGCTGTGTTAGTCTCTGATTTTGTTCCATTGTGTCTAACTTTTGAAGAATTTGTTCCATTGTGTCTAATTTTTGTAGCCTTTTCCCATTTGTTGCATTAACTGTAATAACAATGCACTGGTGTCTGAAACATGTTCCTCAGTGCTTTCCGGCAGTGAAGTTGCACCGGCAACATTCACATTTTGACAAGCAGAAAGTGTTTCTTGACTCATTTGAGAAAACGGTGAGAACCCAAAACCTGAGTCTACAGTATTTGCAAAATTGTGTTCTGTCATTCCCGATTCCTGAGGCAAGCTGTTGCCGACCGATCAATCGATAATGCTTCCCTGTTCACTACCTGTTTCACTGTCTACATCATTATTTGACGCCCGCTCCATTTCCCTATGCACAGTTACCAAATTACTACTTTGAATGTCTGTTAATTCATTACACAGCGGTGCTGGTAAGCTACACTCGTCGTCACTATTATTTCTCAGTTTACTTTGGAGCCCAGTGTTACGTTTTTCACACGCCATTATTGTCACAATATTTCACACGTTAACACGGAAAAGCACAATTTGAAGAGCAAAAATAAGAGAACACATTAACATAGCACTGAAAATAATATGTAGTTAATTGCAAGTGCAGCAGCGAAATACTTGGTGCAAAACTACATTCATGCCACAACTATTTTACTGTACAACAATGAAAGGCTGCAACTACAAAGGAGATTCTCTCTACAATTACGTGTTAGCAATAAACAATAGCTACACTAATTACACAAACTACAAGAAAAACATCAGAAAATTCCAGTGAGTTATCCTGGCAGGGTCGCCATATGAAACGTCCCCTTAGAACAATTTATACACGACTGTGCTTAAACTGACACACAATATTTTTAGCGCAACGCAATCTGACTTTCAAAAATCCCTACAAAAGAATGGCCCTGACTAACATTAAACTATACCTTTCAGAAATCACTTACCTCACAAAAATCTTCATTACTCGAACTACTGCAATACAGTGAGCGCCACTACTGCCAGCTAAATAAAAGATTCAAACTACGGAAGGCACTAACTACTGATAGGGATAGTTAGCAAATGAAAGATATTAATAGAGAACAAACAATGTATTTACCTTAATAGTCATAATATATATAGCAGTTCATGGCAAATTACAAAACTCCGCCATCTCTCTCCCCACATCCACCACTTCTGGCGGCTCACCTCCAACTGCGAAACGCTACGCGCTGTTCACATCCAGCTGCCGCTGCCCAACACTACAATGGCAGACAACAATGCAAACTAGACACAGACTGCACACAGCACAGCCAGTGATTTTTATACAGAGGTGGCGTTACCAATAGAAAAACCTAAACAGCCTACTTACACTACTTAAACCTAACTAACCTAAGGACGTCACACACTTTCATGCCCGAAGCAGGATCCGAACCTGCGATGGTAGCGGTCGCGCGGTTCCAGACTGATGCGCCTAGAACCGCTCGGCCTCCCCGGCCGGCTGTTGTAGTGGTTTTTGCTAAATTTTTGCCCATTTGTTTTATATCCGCCTCTGAATATCTCCATTGCCGTTGTGATTACCGTTACGATTACCACAGATCCGTGTGGGCAAGTTTGCCATCCCTGTTGTAGTACGCACCCATTGTTTACTTGTTCCTCCGTACATTGACATATTAACTGGCTTGGGTTGTTCTTGCCTCTCTTCGTATATTAAATCTATGGCGTCCAGTGCAGAGAGAAAATATTCGGTATCGTGTTCTGGAATGGTACTGAGTTTTTCCCTAATGAGGGCACGCTCTTTAAATTTTTCAGCGCTTCTACCAAAGAAACCAGGCTCGTCGAGTATCTGGTATTACTCATTATTTTTCAGAATAGCCCCTTAAGCTTCCATGTCTGCTATTGAATGGAGCTAGGTTGAATACTTCACGTCTGAACCTCTCTTGTACGGTCTCAGACCAATGTTTATCCCGAAAGGCTCTCTCAAACTGTTCATAGTAGTGGCATTGTTCCGCCATGCCCGTAGCCCACTGCAGAACGCCACCCTGTGTGCATCCAACAACAAATCTAATTTTCTAGGCTTCTGTCCACGTACGTGGCAAAACATTTAGAAATGCTCTGATAAAAACCACAGGGTGTGTTCTTTTCTCTTCAGAAGTAAATTCCGGGAACCCGTTGATCGCTAAGTAATCCCTCATCTGCCAGTAATGTTGACAAACACGCCGCGTTGTCAGTGACAGGTGTGTTCATGTTCGCTCGTGTCGTACCGCATGGCAACTGCGCTTGCTCGACAGGTGCAAGTGCCGGCAGGTGGTTTTTGCACTGTGCAACCTTCACTGTTTTCCTTCGACGGACAAGCCCCGTATTGTGGGTAACCAGTGAAGGCATCTAACTTCTCTAAAATCATGGATTTATTTTCTGTCGTACGCTGTTTTGGAATATCAGTAATTTTAGCCACACTGCCTCGTAACCTTTCCTCTGCTTCCTTTAAACCTGAAACTATTTTGGCTGTAAGTTGACTTTCTTTCAGAGCTTCTTCGACAGTATCTACACAAAGTTTGCACTCTGACACTAACTTTTCAGTAAGGATGCGGCCCCATTGAGCATCCCGGCTTTTTCTGTTATTTCCTTTACATCTTCACATAACTTATCTCTGTTTTTAGGCAATTTCTGACTCTAAACTTAACTGGTCTACTCTTAAACTCAACTTGTGTACTTCTGTAGGTAGGTTTTTGCATACGTCTTGCAGCTCGTTGACTGTGTTTGTAACATTTTTTACCGAAGCATTCACTTTCATGGGGTCTCTGGAATTTGAGGATATGTTTCACTAAGGTTTTGTACCTCACCTCCAAGTTGTTCCTGTTTATAATATACGGAAGTTACTTCTTCCGTTAACGTATTTAAATTGCGAGACATGTCGGTAGTTATTTCTCGTTGTAGTTCTTTGTCCGGCCGGTGTGACCGAGCGGTTCTAGGCGCTTCAGTCCGGAACCGCGCTGCTGCTACGGTCGCAGGTTCGAATCCTGCCTCGGGCATGGATATGTGTGATGTCCTTAGGTTAGGTTAGGTTTAAGTAGTTGTGAGTCTAGCGGACTGATGACCTCAGATGTTAAGTCCCATAGTGCTCAGAGCCATTTGAACCATTTAGTTGTTTACCGAGCTCTGTTAACTTCCCGGATAGTTCGTCACATAATATTCAGTGCGTATACTTTTGCTCACCTCACTGATCTTTTGACTAATACTATTCTTGAAATCGTTTAATACCTGATTTTGCTGTGTAAGCTGTGTCCTATATTTTCCTGGTGTCTTGGGAACTGCTGTGTAAACTGCTGTGTTATTAGTTGCATGAGTTGCGTCAAACTGTGTGTCTCGAGTATTTACGTTGCCATTATGAACTGTTTCTTGTTCTTGCGTTCGCGTCATCGTGAGCAAATAAAGGAATTTTGCTTTCACGCGCTTAAGTTTCACTATTTGAAAATTGTTCCACGGTAAGAACTGAGAAATTGTCACGTCGAGCGTCATAAAAATGACATCATAATTGGTTATATTACCAGTGTCATCATTTTTTTAATAGTAGGACGCAAACCTCGTCGGTTTGTGAGCTATCAGTCAGTTCACTTGGCATATTGCATTTTGTACTGAGTTTTCAATAATGACCATTTCATTTGACTCCATTGAGTTAACAATATTATGAAAAAAATTCAAAAATGATATTTTGTTTGTGTCGGTACTTTTCAATTAAATTAGATTTATGTGCTTATTCATTAATGAAACTGATTATTCTCTGATACAGTATTACAGAATGTGAATGACATATTTTGCACTTTAATGTTGACTATACTAATTTTCTTCTTTTCTATAGAAATACGCTCTCCATATGGATGGTAACTGGAACGAAAAATTATCTGCTGCGATAGGGACGGTTCCAAGTGCAGCCATACAAGCATATGGCGTAGCGGCTTCCTACTTCAACAGCTGAAATCAGGATTCCCGGCGCGTCTTGTATGTTGGCAAAATTTAATTTTACTTCGCTCCTTCAAGTTTTTTATTGTTCCCAATCTCACGGACATGTAACAAATAAGACAAATGTCTCTTTAGTTTCTTGTAACGATAAAGTGGATCATTTACCTCAAAAGCCAGCCGGAGTGGCCGAGAGGTTCTAGACGCTACAGTGTGGAACCGCGCGACCGCTACGGTCGCAGGTTCGGATCCTGCCTCGGGCATGGATGTGTGTGATGTCCTTAGGTTAGTTAGGTTTAAGTAGTTCTAAGTTCTAGGGGACTGATGACCTCAGAAGTTTAGTCCCATAGTGCTCAGAGCTATTTGAACCATTTTTACCTCAAAAAATTTTTTATCTCAACAAGTCAAAGGTCTGTTCATATTCCGCTCGGCTCCGTCCTGTCATGGTCGCCATTGAATAGTGGCAGAACAGGGGAGCAGGCAAAAAATATAATGTATAATGGAAACTGATTAATAATTGCTGCTTGAATAGTTAAAAGGAGTTGGAAAAAATAATTAAAACCAATTGGAAGGTACACATATCTTGAGTGAACTTTAACTGGCACTAATATAAACTGACGTTCAATATTCAATATGTTTAACATCCTGATTCATCATTTACATATTCGTACTTCTCGTCCTCGCCATTGTGCATAGAGCTGGTTATGACAATGCTGTTTCCGAATCTCCCCTCCTCTGCTCACGAAAACTGCTCTTGTCTGCTTCGATCCTCTTGATGCAGGATTCTCAGTGCGGGCGAAACAGTGAACAGGTGGATTTATTAATATGATTAGTCATATGAAAACCAAGCCTGCATAATAAGTCTTACAACACTTCCTCAAAGTAGAGTTAGAATACAAATTTCTGATCAATACTAAAATGGTGGAACTTGTCATACATCCGCCCACTACCACTTGTAGACACAAACAGAAATTAATCAATTGAATAGCTTATATCTACTTATTTTGTTTTGTATTCCAACATTATCGGGGATACAAAATAACTTATTACATTACCATTGGTTATGTTATAGCCTACATGTATAAAAAGAAATGAACGAAAAAAATTAATAATATGATCAACTGCACTGTTTGGAAATGAGTGGGAAAGGGACTCAGTGTATGGTTGAGAGGAAGGACCTCATTATATGAAATTGAAGTCACTGTCAATTACGTAGCAAAGCTTATACTGTTTATTTTTAAATTTCAATTTGCAGTGGTTAGGTCATCATTCTCTGTTGTTATGGAAGATGCATAGAAAAGAACTCATCTAACCGATATTTTTTCTCTCATCCTACTAGGAATAAAATCACAAATGGTTCAAATGGCTCTGAGTACTATGCGATTTAACTTCTGAGGTCATCAGTCGCCCAGAACTTAGAACTAATTAAACCTAACTAACCTAAGGACATCACACACATCCATGCCCGAGGCAGGATTCGAACCTGCGACCGTAGCAGTGGCTTGGCTCCAGACTGCAGCGCCTAGAGCCGCACGGCCACTCACAAAATCGATGTCAATATAGTTCGCTGCACATAATTACGATGTTAAAATCCTCCCGATCCCAATCTTCACACTGACCGCAGGGTGGACACAACAGCCACTTTGTGTATTCCTGAGCGTGCAGGTCGGGAGAGAAGCCACACGACTGCCACTCGGGCCCACGACCGCTGTCGGCTGGCACACCGCCAAACGCCTCACACATTACCGTACATACAGCACCGGCTCACATGGCGTACAGACCAGAAGTTGCGCTAGCTAATCACCGAGCAAAGTCTCAGCTGATGGGAGCGTTTTGATTTTGATAGCTGAGAAATTCCTGTCGAAACACAAGCTCTCTATCTTTCTCTCTCTGTCTCTCTCTCTCTGTCTCTCTATCTCTCTCTCTCTCTCTATCTCTCTCTCTCTCTCTCTCTCTCAAGTGGTCACTTCCTGTTTGTGAATGCATGAACCGACCTACTGGAAGCTGCCAAGCAAGCTATCCCTGAATTCTGCAATCCAGTTGGTTCCCCGCCAACTTAGTGGGCACAGCTTGAGTCTATAAAAGCCCATCTCTGCCATCTTAGGTCGTCTTCTTGCTGGTGTGCATGGTACCAGTTTTTATTCGGAAAAATTAAGCATGGCAATAACAACAGCAGCAATGCCAGTGGCGACAAACGCCCAAGGCAGTGAGAATATTCAAATTGGCAATCGCAAGTTATTTTTCCACTAAGAACTTCAGAGTGTCGCTATTAAATGAATTTCCTTTCACTTTTTCAGCATATGTCTGCCAAATTGTGGATGAAATGAATGCTCAGTTGCATCAAAGGCAGCGGCAGCATCAACGGCATCATAAGTAGTATGTATATTTTTCTTCATATACGTAATATGTGGCTGTTATTTAGTGATCAGTCAGTGATTCTTTGTTGTTGTACACGATTTTGCAAATCAAAATCGATAACTATAACTTTTTCATTAGAATTTTCATAGTATTGATGGCATGTTGCCTTATTGTTTTGGTAGATGTCCGACATATAACAGGTGAACTGGCTGCTGAAAGCCAGCAAAAGCAGCAGCATCAGCGTTGTAAGTAGTATATATAAATATATAGTAGTATATATAAATTATATTTTTATTATGTGGTTTCAGGTGATTCCAGTTCAGGCAACAAAGAAATGTCCCAGTGGAGGGAGGAGATGGACGAAGACGTTCATCGGTGTGAGGAGATGCTGGATGATGTAAGGGAGATGCCAAGGGACCAGACCGAAGTAGCTAATACATACTGCTTATAAAGAATAGTAGTAATAACCATCAGTGTCCTTTCTTTCCTTACAGCAGCAGCTGGTGCTGACTGTAATGTTGAACTTAATTTTCGCTATGCGCTCCCTCTTCTACAGCGGCCGTATCTGGGGAACAATTTCCACATTACATCGTGGCGCGGGTACCAGGGGAAGCGAATCTTCCTTCGCCAAAGGGTTGTGTGGGCAATGAGGCAAGCTCTACTGGCACGGGTGCCGCCAGTCCCCACGCAGGGAGCCTCGGCCGCCGACGCTCCCACGCTCGCTGCTGCCCCCCCCCGCCCCCCCGCGGCAGCTCTGCTCCTCCGGCGTCCACGGGCCACCCTCCCCCTGGCGGGCGTGTCAGGGCTGCAGCGGCAGCAGCCACATCCAGGCTCCTGGCACTGGCCTCATACTGCAGCGTCTTCCCCTCCCCTGCCTTCTCATCCTCGGTGATCCCTCAGGGTACAGCACATTCCCCTCAACACCACATCAGAAGCAGGTCTGCATCTAATTGTAGTTACACTATTAGTAATTGTGATGATACTGCGGCTAATGGCAGCTCTGTCTCCAATCCTTTTAGTGAAGGACGTCAGGTCAGTGACACAGTATCGGAGTGATTGCAGACACCTTCGAGAAGTGAATCTCATTCACTAGACTCGAGAATCTGGCAGGAGCGTTCCCTCCTGTGATGGAAATGGAGCTCCGCAGTTGTTAATGATCCATGGTATACTGCCACTAAATGCGGTGTGGTGCTGTGCATCGAACTGTGGTACCCCTCCCAAAGTTATCCCTGGTGCTGAAGAGACAAATCTTCAATACCTTTGGGAGAATAATGGCGTGATAACGCAGACGGCATTAGCCACCAAGTGGTTTCGTGAATCCATCCTGAGAGCTATACTGGCCCAATCTTCCGAGATGAAAGTTGGAGGCTCAGCCAAAGTACTCATCCGATTACTACCATAAATTTGAGCAGACATGCACGTGTTTACGATCCAGTAAATGGTGGGTCCAGCTATATCAAGCTCCCTATAGCTATAGATGATAAGAAGGTATGTATCAGTGCCCAAAATAAAACAGACCAGGTCTGTTTTGCATAGTCAAAGCTGCCTTGTGCAAAAAATTACAACCATAAGGATATCCACAGTGCACATCTCAATAGAGGATAGATACTGACGTTCGGAAGTGTTTGACATCGTCGACTTTCCCTTCAAGATCCAGGACATAACTTGATTTGAGGTCCAGAATACTAGACTGTTTATGGTCTCGACACTCGCAAGTCAGATGAACATAACAAGCATATAGTCATTGACCCCCTCCATTTCTCAAAATATGCCAGTGAGCCGACGAGAAAAATGAGGAGAAAATCAATTATTATTATGTAAGCGTAGGCTTCCGTGGCCATTGCCTTCTTCAATAAAATTCTTCAGGGTATCAGACCGCATCGTCATAATTTAAAATGCGCCAACGTTTCGGCCAGCGTTGCAGCTAGCCTTCATCAGGGCCTTACGTTAACTGCTAAATGAACACACTTGGTTCCTTAAATAGCTGCACGAGAAAACCGTGTCGTTACTTGATTGGCTGTAAAAGGAGGAGGAGGAGGGGTGAAAGGTATGCTTTATTGGTGTTTCCTTTATTATCTGTCATTGGTTGAAATAGCTGTTTTCTATTGGTCTTTATATTAATCCACCCCATTGGAAGAGACGGACGAATAGCGAACAGGTGATGGCTGTGACGTCACACTGTTTCCATGCTGTCCAGAAACCGGCTGCGGCGTGCCATTGCTTTGCGTGCTCGCGACCACAACTGCGGCTCTCCGCGTGTCTGCATGGGCCGCCACGGCTCTGCCGCCGCTCCGTAGCCCTGCTATAGCAGGCAGCCAAGACCTCGGAAGCTTGTACCCGTCCTCTCTATTCATGTTGGCGGGTCTTTTGGCTATTTCTATCACCTCTCTAATCTTTATTTTGAAAGTGAGAGGCTGTTTCGCCAGGACGCGGGCTTCTTGAAAAAATATTGGTTTCCCGCACTCGTCTCGGTGTTCCGCCACTGCTGACTTAGTGTGTTGTTTCAGGCGGATATATCTTTCATGTTCCGAGAGCCTTGTGCTAATCGGACGTCCCGTCTCACCTATGTAGACTAATCCACACGCACAACCAATTTCATACACGCCAGCTGTGTGTAGTTTGTCAACTGCATCCTTGGTAGAACCGAGCATGTCTGATATTTTGTTTCTGCTTCGGATAATTGGTTTGATGTCGGCTTTTCGTAGAATTTTGCCAATACGTTCGGTGACCCCTTGTACATATGGTAACACAGCAATGCTCTGTGCCTCCTTCTCCTCTTCCGTATTAGTCTTCTCCCTTGTCGACATGGTGCTGTCTATCATCTGCTTCCCATAGCCATTAGTTCCGAAGATGGACCTGAGGCGTTCAAGTTCTGTCTTCAGATGTTCTTCGTCGCTTATCCTGTACGCTCTCTTCGTTAGCGTGTGCAGGGCCGACTTATTCTGCGTGGGGTGATGGTAGGAGGAGGCGTGAAGGTACCTGTCCGTATTGGTTGGTTTCCTGTACACTGTGTGGCCAAGTTTACCATCAGGTTTTCGGTAAATTTCCACGTCGAAAAAAGGCAGCACCCCATTCTTCTCTGTTTCCATTGTAAACTGAATTTTCCTATGCTGTTGGTTAAGGTGCTTGTGGAAGTTCTGTAACTCCTCTTCTCCGTGGGGCCAGATGACGAAAGTATCATCTACATAGCGAAGCCAACAATTTGGACGTAATGGTGCGGACTGGAGGGCTGTTTCCTCAAATGCCTCCATGAAAATTTCTGCTGCGATAGGCGATAGGGGTGAGCCCATAGCTACACCGTCATTTTGTTCGTAAAATTGACCTCTCCACTTGAAACAGGTGGTCGTCAGACAGTGGCGCACAAGCTCACATATGTCAGGTGCCACGCGTTCTTCTAGGATGATCTGACACTGGGACATTCGTGAATAGGGATTTGACGTCGAAACTAACCATCAGATCTTGGTCCGTAACACGCATTTCCTTTAGGAGGGACACGAAGTGAGTGGAATCCTTAACGTAGGACTCGGTTTGATGCACTAGGTGTCGGAGCCTAGGTGCCAGTTCTTTCGCTATGTAGTAGGTCGGCGAATTTATACTGTTTACTATGGGCCTTAAGGGGAAGTCGGTTTTGTGTACCTTCGGTACACCATATATCCTTGGTGCCTGTGTCACTTGCGGAATGAATCTTCTGGCCTTGTCGAAGTTGATTCTAGAGTGCTTCAGCAGTGCCTGCGTCGTTTTGATTACCTTGGCTGTCGGATCTCCCTGAAGTTTCTTGTAGATAGGTTCTGCGAGAATATCTTCCATTCGTTTGTTGTAACCCCTACACCTTTTAATGGCTCTGAGCACTATGGGACTCAACTGCTGTGGTCATAAGTCCCCTAGAACTTAGAAGTACTTAAACCTAACTAACCTAAGGACAGCACAGAACACCCAGCCATCACGAGGCAGAGAAAATCCCTGACCCCGCCGGGAATCGAACCCGGGAACCCGGGCGTGGGAAGCGAGAACGCTACCGCACGACCACGAGATGCGGGCATTCCTTTGTTGTAATCAGTTGTGTCCAAGACTACAGTGGCGTTGCCCTTATCTGCCTGTACCACTACTAAGTGGGGGTTGTCCCTGAGTTCCTTGATGGCATGGTATTCCTCAGCGTTGATGTTTTGCTTCGGTGGCTTTGCTTTATTCAGAACTCTGACCGTTTCCTGCCGGATCTTCTCCGCCTCGGCCTGTGGCAGATGACGTACCGAAGCCTCTACGGATTCTATGATATATTCTTTTGGAACTCGCTTAGGTGCGACTGCGAAATTCATACCCTTGGCCAGAATTGCCGTGGTTGCTTCGCTCAAGGTGTGGCTGGAGAGGTTGACCACTGTCCGTCGCCTGTCCAGCGTCAATGTTTCGTCCGTGGCTTTCTGTTGTAGTTTGTCGTACTTTCTCATCTGGCTGTTAGTAATAATATTGCTGGCCTTGATGCTTGCTGAAAGGTTAACCTGTCGACTTTATCCCAGTCTTCCATCTGACGTTTTCCAGCCAGAAATAGGTGCAGATCACACAAATTCCTGTTGTGAGCATCGAGACATATGCGGATGTGGCGGATCCTTTCCCGTAGCAATGCTTTACACAGATATTCCTCGCCTTGTTCATTTTTATGTGAGACGTCAACCGCAAAGAATACGGCACAACACTCGTGTCTCTGCGTCTCTTCAAAAAAGGAAGGTCATTCAGCAGTTTACATCTTTTTAAACGCAGTGCTTCTAACTTCTTGATGTTTCCGTGAATTTCCTGCCCATACAGGTTGGTTAAATGTAAGCGTAGGCTTCCGCGGCCGTTGTCTTCTTCAATAAAATTCTTCAGGGTATCAGACCGCATCGTCATAATTTTATTGAAGAAGACAACGGCCGCGGAAGCCTACGCTTGCATTTAACCGATCTACCGTATCTTCCTTCGCCGCCGGCGTTGTCGTTGTTACCGTGAGACACCGATATACCAAGAGGAAAGGCGCGTCGATGTTAGAGCATGAGATATGATGACCTTAAGCCATTGACAACACACAACGGTCACGGCAGCACCTGATTCCAGAATAGCTGCAGTAGTTAAGATCTACGAACTATCCCTTGTTGACCAGGTCCCCTAAACTTAACTCGTAACGAGATCCCTTCAAAGCAAATTGTCATAACGATCGTCTATAAAGGCTTCGTACAACGAGAAGAAATGTTACGGTTGATGGAATAATAACAGATACGACCAAACTGTCTTGTCTCTTCTGCTTTATTTAACATAACTTCGTTCACACTTTCATTTCGCATTCACCACTCATTCACCGAAACCCTTTGATGAACAGTTTTGGTTGCTTAACACCAACAGTCAATGATAATGATACAGCTTTTCTCCTTTTTATAAATTGAAGCCCGCTCTCCGTGATATAATAAGAAAAAAACCGGTCTCAATACCGCGTCCCTCGTGAGATGCGAATAGACATATCTCGGAATTGACCGCCCTGTAGGTGTACTCAATTTAATGACCACACTTCGCTGTCCGCTATTTTGCGTAACTGAATGTCCATTTGTTAGTCTGATTATACACTGTAGCTATTTAAAATTCGCCCCTATATTTTTCACAACGCACAATTAGCACTTCGTTACTTATTTGTTTTTTTTTTTTTCTAAGAGTAAACGGAAAAAAAGACGCCGTATCATGGGCTTAGTCGACATAAAGCAAAACACCTTAATATGCCCAATTTCACCTCTTCTTATAGGATCGGCTACCTTACTCATTAATTTACTACATATTGTTTCCAATAACACTAAACAGGTATCACTGTTATATTTTAATTGTACTCAAAAGCATGTTACTACTATGATGACCAAACAAATCGTCACAAATCGCGCGGCGTGCGTTTTTAATGATAACTTTACGCTATTCAATTTCCGTTACAGCTATCTTGACTCGTAATGTTACACGGCCTCCCAGACTGTGATGTCTCGAAGAGGGTTCCAGACAGAACAGGCTTATTTTTTTTGTGTACTGTGACAGGAGAGGGTATTTGTTTCGGCGAATACACTCACTCTCAGATTCACTCAACAAGTCAGTACATACATTCTACAATATTTAAGTTGAGTTAATGGGCCTAGACAAAATGCCCTTAACTAAATTCCACATTTGTTTATAGGTTGTCTTAGAAACACTTCGCACTATTCATTTCATATTCACACCACATTTTTTTTTTTCTTAGATGAAGCCCTCAGTTCTTCAACCGACTGTGCAAGGCAGGGATCACAGCCGGTTTCGACGATTGGCATCCTAGGCCAAAACCCATATTAGGCCACTTGTTTAACCAGAGAGGATTTGGTCCTTTTCTGTTCCTCTTAATTCCACTTTTCACTCATCCATCCTCGCTGTTCGGTGAGAGGATAAATCGTATTTCAGCGTCGACATTGTTGCTGATACCAAGAAGGTATCTCATGGAAATCGTCAGTACATTCTTTAATTTTCTTTGTAAGTTAGTATAAGTACGTATTTATCCACTGGTGCTTTTATTTAGTCCACTGAGTGTAGTCTTGGTATCATTCAGTGTTTCTTGAATCTATATTTTGCTCCTTATTGATAATACTTCTTCAGGTCTATGTGAGGGAACAAGCCTTTAATTACATCAGTATCACAATCTGCCAGGAGGTAGCTCCCTTCATGAGGTATTTTCATTATTTTGTATGGACCTGTATATAAATATTGCCATTTCTTATTCAGTCTTTTCCTGGTTGATGCTTTTGGGTGATTTCTCAATAAAATTTCTTCCCCTACATCATATTGACTACTTTCTTCACATTTTTGTCAAAACGGGTTTTTCTCAAATGTGCTTGATGCTTCAGGTTTTCGTAGACCTTCTTCACCATATCTTCTTTCTTGGTAATCTTTTGTTCTATCGCAGGTAATTTCTTCATCCATTCTGGCACAATACATTCACCAAATACTATTTGGTTAGGTGAATAACCTGTCGATAAGTGTGGTAAGTCATTATACACTTTCTCAAATTCATAAATCCAATCGATCCATTTATAATGTTGTTTGGGTATGTACGTCCGTAAAATCGGTTCAACTCTCGGAAGATTCTCTCAACCAGATTTCCACAAAGGTAAAATCTTGAGATGTAAATGTGCTGGATTCCTTGTTCTTTCATAGTGTCTCTCCATACTTTCCTTGTATAATAAGCAGCGTTGTCCGTCAAGACCATTATAGGTTTGCCAAGCTCAGTTATATAGTTGTTGATAAATTTGCGTAACATGGGTCGAACGTGGAGATTTTTCAAAGGATATAATTTCACATATTTTGAAAAGAGATCATAGAAAGCCAATACATATTTGAACCGTCCACGTGTCATGGGACATGGTCCACAGACATCACATGACACCAACATTAAAGGTTGTTGTGGGATGATAGGATGTAATTCTATCTTCCGACAATAGTTTATGGGTTTCGCCTTCTGACATATTTTGCACTTCTTAAGAATATTTGTAGCTATACGTCCCAAATTTGGATGATAGCAGTATTGTGCTATTTTGGCTGTACATTTAGCGGCACCAAAATGACCCCAATTCAAGTGAGTGTACCATACTAGTGATTCTAAATATTTATTTGGAACACGAACTTTCCAAACATCTTCTTCATCCTTCTTTCGATACAATATTCCGGATTGTAATTGATACCGTTCTTGAGAGTGACTTAGCGTTTTGCTTTCAACAGCATGCCTAATGGCTTTCCAGAACTTATCATCTTCTTGCAGTTGTGGAAGACTTCGACATAGCTGTGAAATCTGCCTCTCACAATATTGCCTTGATAAATTCATGACTTTAAAGTCAATAGTCCGTTCTTCACACTCGTCGTCATTCTTTCTTTTCGGTAGTCTTGAAAGAGCATCGGCTATGATGTTGTCTGTCCCTCTGATGTATTTGAGCGTAATATCATATTCTTGCAGTAGCAAGGCCCACCGGGTTAAACGTGAGTGGAACATCCTTCCTGTTAAAATAAAAGATAAAGCTTTGTGGTCACAGAATACAATGATCTTCTTTCCATATACAAAATAGCGAAACTTTCTAAGGGACCAGACCACGGCCAGTACTTCCAATTCAGTAGTACAATATGCACGTTCACAGCTGGAGAGTGTTCTGCTGGTAAACCCAATTATTTTGATGGTACTGATATCTTCTGGATTGTCCATTTGAAAAAGAGTGGCACCCAATCCTGTTTCAGAAGCATCCGCAGCAATATAAAAATCTTGATCAAGTCTCGGATGATGTAACAGTGGAGCATTAGTCAAAGCATTGCGGATGTTATCAAAAGCTTGATGCATTCGGAGTTCCACTCCCACATGACATTTTTTCTTAACAGTCTTGGCTTCCTAACTGATTGGGTAATACTCGTCGAAAAAATGAAACTAAGCCGATAAATGACTTTAATTCCGTCCTATTTTTTGGATAAGCACATCTGTTAATCGCATCCATCTTTTTAGGATTTGGTTTTATCCCTTCAGGAGTGATTATATGTCCAAGAAATTTCAATTGGTTATGAGCAAACTTGGATTTGCTCAAATTTACAGTAACTCCGTATTCCAAAAATTTCGCAAAAACTCTTCTTAATAAGTCCAAATGTTCCTCCCAAGTTTCTGAAGCAATTAGCAAATCATCCACATATAACGTAACTTCATTCAAAAGGTCTCTGCCCAGTATGGTATCTAATGCCGATATGAAAACACCACCGCTTATTTTCAACCTGAATGGCATGACGGTAAACAGGTAACTTCGGCCCAGAAAAATGAATGCAGTATATTTTCCAGATTCTTTCGATATTCTAGTTTGCCAATATGAACTACGCATATCCAAAGAAGTTAAGAAGCGGGCACCATAAAACTTTTGTACTAACACTTCTAGGTTCTCCGGTCGCGTTTGTACAGGTATAATGATCTTATTGATCTCTCTGGCATCCAACACCAATCTGATGTCACCATTTGGTTTAATTACCGCCACAAGAGGGTTACAATATTCGGAATCTGAGGGCTCAATAATACCCCATTCTAACATTTTATTGATTTCCTTTCTGACTACTTCTTTCTTTGTCCATGGGATAGAATAGGAAGTATGACAAAAGGGTTTATGTGCATACGTCTTTATATGGAATTCAAAGTATTTTATTATACCTGGACGTTTACTAAAAATCGACTGATATGCTTCCAACAAGTAGTACAGTTCGTCCCTTTGGATAACAGATAAATATTCTGATTCTAACACCTTTTCCTGCAATGACATTTTATCAATCATTTCTTGAGAACATTCAATAAGGCATATATAATACACATTTTCATCATCAATACTGACATATTTTACCATTAGATTCATACACAACTGATTTGGAATTACACGGCCCTTTCTCAGGGTGGCTGTCAAAACATTACCATTGGAATTAAACATACATTCACCTTTCTCTAAATTAATGATTGCACCGGTCTCACATAAAAAATCCAAACCCCAGATACATGGTACTGTCATTTTAGGAACAACCAGGAATGTACTTTCTATTTGAGCCCCCCGTATTGTAAGGAAGAAGAAAGGCAGACATCAATTTGAACTGAGAGTATTAAGGTACAATAATGATCAGGATATAATGAATGAATTAATTGAAGAAAAACCTGAAGTTTCTAATAAATGTGGACAAATGTGGACAAATCACTTTGCCCATTGGTATAACTCCTTGTGCTGGATGAGGACTCGAGGCATTTGTTCCATCCTGCCAATGAACATTATGCTCCGAATTATCTTCCCAAGGTCGAATACAATTGGGATCATCACTTGGGTACCTGTTACTCTTATTAATATCACTACTATGCACATTCGCATCACCATATCGAGGTTTACCTCTAGCACAGTAAGTATCTCTTCTATATTTATTATAATCATTGTTTTTATTGCAACCATAGGATGAAGATTGTCCACGCTCCGGTGATGCGGGTTTGACCTGGTTTTCGGTATTATCATACGTTAAATTATTATTATTATTATAATTATTCGTATTACTATGAGTGTGAGTCGACATTTGATTACTACTCATTTGTCTTGCGTCTTCCATAATCATATCTATAGAGTCAATCACCGACAAGAACTGTTCTACATCGTGGTCAGGAACATTTATTAACTTTTCACGTATATTTATGGGCAACCTTCCCTTCAAAATTCTGATCACTTCCTTGTGAGAAATTGGATCACTCCAATAACGTGTCTTATTTATGTACTTCTCAAAATATTGCCTTAAAGTACTCCTTTTACTGTTAAAATACTCAGGTTGGTAAACCTCTTTTCTTAATTTCTCTTGTTTACTCGACGACCAGTATTTAGCCAAAAAAAGTTGTTCAAACTCAGCGCAAGTATGGCAACTTTCACTTACTTCAGCGGCCCATAATGCGGCTTCTCCGGTAATTTTGGATACTATAAATTGAAGTCGGTCGTGTTCTGACCAGCTACATGGAAATATTCTTTTGAAATTATTGATAAAGATTTTCGGATGCGGGTTGTTCTTTTCAGTGGAGAATGTTGGGAAT
Source organism: Schistocerca piceifrons (assembly GCF_021461385.2). Classification (NCBI taxonomy): domain Eukaryota; kingdom Metazoa; phylum Arthropoda; class Insecta; order Orthoptera; family Acrididae; genus Schistocerca; species Schistocerca piceifrons. The sequence continues at coordinate 106,657,213 of NC_060148.1, forward strand.
TGTCTACTTTTAAAAATGCTGTTCTCCACCTTTAAAGAAGACAAATATCCTCGCTGACCAAAAGAATCATCATCTTTACCAACCGAATCATCAACTTCCCAATGCAAATTTTCACCACAATTGTACTTCGTATTTTCACAAGTTCGGTTGTTTTTCGACCTATTCTCCGAACGTTCAGCCTCTGTCAACAAATTTTGTGATGACTTTCGTTCTAACTCAGCCAATTTATGATTGGTTTCCTTTTGACATTTAAGTAACTCATCAACTATTTTCTCTTTTATTTTCTGAATTTCGCTAGTGAAGAGCTTAATTAATTCATCATTTCTACTTAGGTGGTCATTGATATTTTCATTTGGCTGGGATCCAATAGTAGTCTTAACCTTGTCTACAATTTCATTTTCTTTTATTTCTATCCATTCAGATAGATCTTCGTCAAGTCTTTTAGTTTGATCTACTAAATACTTGTCAATCCCCTTACGAGCATCGGTCTCAAACTCGACTATTTGTTTCGAAAGCTCTTCTATCTGTGCGCTAGCATTGAAACAGCTGCTTTCACACTTAACCATCCTATTGGACACGCCATCATAACTCTTCGAAACTACCTCATATTTCTTTTCTACGTCATGAAGTTTTCCCATTAAATTATTATATTGTCTTTCTAATGTGTTAGAAAACTCTACATCTAGTTCTCCAAATTTCGCATTTAATTGAGTCTCCCAGTCCGCCTTTAATTCTTTCTTAGTATTTTCCAGTTTATAATCAAAGGTGTTCAGTTTGATTTTCAAAGAATCCATTTTAACTTCTAATGAACCAAATTTGGCCTCAAATTTTTCGTTTAACTTTTGATTGTCCTCTTTTAATTGCTTATTATCTTTTTCTAGTGAACCAAGTCTTCCATTCATTACACCCATTTGAGTGTTTATTGATACCAGCATATCAAACATTTTTTGATTAATATTTCCATTTTGAGGATCAACTTGCTGATCTACTTCCGAAACCTCAAGATATTTATGTTCTCCCACGCTGCTTACCTTACTTATCATTGTATTTGAATCTCCTAACGGCTCTAAATCAATAACTGTATTATTATCTGTACATGTCTCCTGTCCCAGATTGAGCTCATGGGATGCATCATCCATATCCTCTTCACCTTCCTCTCTCTCTCTACTCATTACTCTACTCAACTGCACATTACCATGTATTCTTTTCGTTCGTTTTGACATGATTATTCACTACCAAGACATACACTTATTTTCACTATGTATTTATAGATATTTATCTACCGAAATCACAAGTCTCAACTTCTTTTTTTATATATAATTATACAGTTATTTTAATCATACCTGGTAGTAACGCTCACTTTTAGCGATTATTGAAGAATACCTCTTTCATTGGACAGACTCACTGGCTGCTACAATATTTTCCAACTCTAGGGTTCGTGAATCCGGATGACACTCGACTCGATGCAGCAATCCTCGATCGATCGAGCCGCACGTTGTGGCGCCACTTCTACCGTATCTTCCTTCGCCGCCGGCTTTGTCGTTGTTACTGTGAGACACCGATATACCAAGAGGAAAGGCGCGTCGATGTTAGAGCATGAGATATGATGACCTTATGCCATTGACAACACACAACGGTTACGGCAGCACCTGATTCCAGAATAGCTGCAGTAGTTAAGATCTACGAACTATCCCTTGTTGACCAGGTCCCCTAATCTTAACTCGTAACGAGATCCCTTCAAAGCAAATTGTCATAGCGATCGTCTATAAAGGATTCGTACAACGAGAAGAAATGTTACGGTTGATGGAATAATAACAGATACGACCAAACTGTCTTGTCTCTTCTGCTTTATTTAACATAACTTCGTTCACACTTTCATTTCGCATTCACCACTCATTCACCGAAACCCTTTGATGAACAGTTTTGGTTGCTTAACACCAACAGTCAATGATAATGATACAGCTTTTCTCCTTTTTATAAACTGAAGCCCGCTCTCCGTGATATAATAAGAAAAAAACCGGTCTCAATACCGCGTCCCTCCTGAGATGCGAATAGACTTATCCGCCCTGTAGGTGTACTCAATTTAATGACCACACTTCGCTGTCCGCTATTTCGCGTAACTGAATGTCCATTTGTTAGTCTGATTATACACTGTAGCTATTTAAAATTCGCCCCTATATTTTTCACAACGCACAATTAGCACTTCGTTACTTATTTGTTTTTTTTTTCTAAGAGTAAACGGAAAAAAAAGACGCCGTATCATGGGCTTAGTCGACATAAAGCAAAACACCTTAATATGCCCAATTTCACCTCTTCTTATAGGATCGGCTACCTTACTCATTAATTTACTACATATTGTTTCCAATAACACTAAACAGGTATCACTGTTATATTTTAATTGTACTCAAAAGCATGTTACTACTATGATGACCAAACAAATCGTCACAAATCGCGCAGCGTGCGTTTTTAATGATAACTTTACGCTATTCAATTAAATCGCGCGGCGTGCGTTTTTAATGATAACTTTACGCTATTCAATTTCCGTTACAGCTATCTTGACTCGTAATGTTACACCAACCTGTATGGGCAGGAAATCCACGGAAACATCAAGTTAGAAGCACTGCGTTTAAAAAGATGTAAACTGCTGAATGACCTTGCTTTTTTGAAGAGATGCAGAGACACGAGTGTTGTGCCGTATTCTTTTCGGTTGACGTCTCACATAAAAACGAACAAGGCGAGGAATATCTGTGTTAAAGCCAGTAAAGCATTGCTAAAGGAAAGGATCCGCCACATCCGCATAGGTCTCGATGCTCACAATAGGAATTTGTGTGATCTGCACCTATTTCTGGCTGGAAAACTTCAGATGGAAGACTGGGATAAAGTCGACAGGTTAACCTTTCAGCAAGTATCAAGGACCAGCAATAGTATTACTAACCGCCAGATGAGAAAGTACGACAAACTACAACAGAAAGCCACGGACGAAACATTGACGCTGGACAGGCGGCGGACAGTGGTCAACCTCTCCAGCCACACCTTGAGCGAAGCAACCACAGCAATTCTGGCCAAGGGGATGAATTTCGCAGTCGCACCTAAGCGAGTTCCAAAAGAAGATATCATAGAATCCGTAGAGGCTTCGGTACGTCATCTGCCACAGGCCGAGGCGGAGAAGATCCGGCAGGAAACGGTCAGAGTTCTGAATAAAGCAAAGCCACCGAAGCAAAACATCAACGCTAAGGAATACCATGCCATCAAGGAACTCAGGGACAACCCCCACTTAGTAGTGGTACAGGCAGATAAGGGCAACGCCACTGTAGTCTTGGACACAACTGATTACAACAAACGAATGGAAGATATTCTCGCAGAACCTATCTACAAGAAGCTTCAGGGATATCCGACGGCCAAGGTAATCAAAACGACGCAGGCACTGCTCAAGCACTCTAGAATCAACTTCGACAAAGCCAGAAGATTCATCCCGCATGTGACACAGGCACCAAGGATATATGGTGCACCGAAGCTACACAAAACCGACTTCCCCTTAAGGCCCATAGTAAACAGTATAAATTCGCCGACCTACTGCCTAGCGAAAGAACTGGCACCTAGGCTCCGACACCTAGTGCATCAAACCGAGTCCTACATTAAGGATTCCACTCACTTCGTGTCCCTGCTAAAGGAAATGCGTGTTACGGACCAAGATCTGATGGTTAGTTTCGACGTCAAATCCCTATTCACGAATGTCCCAGTGTCAGATACTGTGAACATCCTAGAAGAACGCGTGGCACCTGATATATGTGAGCTTGTGCGCCACTGTCTGACGACCACCTATTTCAAGTGGAGAGGTCAATTTTATGAACAAACTGACGGTGTAGCTATGGGCTCACCCCTATCGCCTATCGCAGCAGAAATTTTCATGGAGGCATTTGAGGAAACAGCCCTCCAGTCCGCACCATTACGTCCAAATTGTTGGCTTCGCTATGTAGATGATACTTTCGTCATCTGGCCCCACGGAGAAGAGGAGTTACAGAACTTCCACAAGCACCTTAACCAACAGCATAGGAAAATTCAGTTTACAATGGAAACAGAGAAGAATGGGGTGCTGCCTTTTCTCGACGTGGAAATTTACCGAAAACCTGATGGTAAACTTGGCCACACAGTGTACAGGAAACCAACCAATACTGACAGGTACCTTCACGCCTCCTCCTACCATCACCCCACGCAGAATAAGTCGGCCCTGCACACGCTAACGAAGAGAGCGTACAGGATAAGCGACGAAGAACATCTGAAGACAGAACTTGAACGCCTTAGGTCCATCTTCGGAACTAATGGCTATGGGAAGCAGATGATAGACAGCACCATGTCGACAAGGGAGAAGACTAATACGGAAGAGGAGAAGGAGGCACAGAGCATTGCTGTGTTACCATATGTACAAGGGGTCACCGAACGTATTGGCAAAATTCTACGAAAAGCCGACATCAAACCAATTTTCCGAAGCAGAAACAAAATATCAGACATGCTCGGTTCTACCAAGGATGCAGTTGACAAACTACACACAGCTGGCGTGTATGAAATTGGTTGTGCGTGTGGATTAGTCTACATAGGTGAGACGGGACGTCCGATTAGCACAAGGCTCTCGGAACATGAAAGATATATCCGCCTGAAACAACACACTAAGTCAGCAGTGGCGGAACACCGAGACGAGTGCGGGAAACCAATATTTTTTCAAGAAGCCCGCGTCCTGGCGAAACAGCCTCTCACTTTCAAAATAAAGATTAGAGAGGTGATAGAAATAGCCAAAAGACCCGCCAACATGAATAGAGAGGACGGGTACAAGCTTCCGAGGTCTTGGCTGCCTGCTATAGCAGGGCTACGGAGCGGCGGCAGAGCCGTGGCGGCCCATGCAGACACGCGGAGAGCCGCAGTTGTGGTCGCGAGCACGCAAAGCAATGGCACGCCGCAGCCGGTTTCTGGACAGCATGGAAACAGTGTGACGTCACAGCCATCACCTGTTCGCTATTCGTCCGTCTCTTCCAATGGGGTGGATTAATATAAAGACCAATAGAAAACAGCTATTTCAACCAATGACAGATAATAAAGGAAACACCAATAAAGCATACCTTTCACCCCTCCTCCTCCTCCTTTTACAGCCAATCAAGTAACGACACGGTTTTCTCGTGCAGCTATTTAAGGAACCAAGTGTGTTCATTTACAGTTAACGTAAGGCCCTGATGAAGGCTAGCTGCAACGCTGGCCGAAACGTTGGCGCATTTTAAATTATGACGATGCGGTCTGATACCCTGAAGAATTTTATTGAAGAATTATAATTATGTTTCGATCAAAAACATATTCCAAGCATTTTCCTCCCTTTTGTTAATTGATCATTGAATTATTTTTCCTCAGAAGTTATTATCAGTGGATATAGCAGAAAGAGCTTCCAAGGACCCAGTATGTGTTACTATGCCTGCTGAGGAAAAACGGTACCCAAAGTTTTAAAATGCCCACCATCAGCAGAGATACCCATTTGTGGTGTATGCCCACTCTGACTGCCTCCTCACTCCTGTTACCCACTGTGAAGGTAACCCCACAGCCTCACCGTCTTTGAACGTTATGCTACCTCCAACGAAAAACATGTATCATATGTGGGAGTGTACCAAATGATATCGTCCTACGGTTCAAGTCGCAACTACTATAAATCTTATGTCGGGGAAATCCTATGGCTTGACTTCTCACTGAACTGAAAAATCTTTCACGAGAGGTTGACAAGCTTTACAGCAGCAACGTCTCATGACCAAATCGAAGGAGCATGAAGATTCGTAGAATAAAGCTGTTGACTCTCAAATTTGTGAGCTGCCACTAGAAAAGTGGAAACTCCTCATACGTGCTGCTGTCATCTTACAGGGAGCTTCTGTGGCACAGCTCACAATACGCGCAATTTTAAGTGGCAGTTACCGAGACAGATACTCGTTTTCTTCCACAATTTAAGTGGGTGCGACCCTCACTTTCTTTTTGAGCAATTGGCTGGTTTCTGGATGGAAAAAGATCAAGTCAGCGTCCTACCTGAATGTGTTGAGAAATATATCTCATTCTCCAAACGAATAATGCTGAGAATTGAGCTCTGATTCCCTGACATTTTAAGCAGTTACCACCCCAGAAACTCGTTGAAACTCTATCTTGGAAAGATATGCACATCAATCGAGCTGCATTTCCCAGAGATGGAAAGTTTCAACTATGAAAGGGGTATCCTGTCCAAACATCTGGATTGTACGGCGAAACTCAACGAAACCAGGCTACCCGACATAATTGCACTCTGCAGCAACTTTACAGGTAAAAGTGGAAATCAGCGTTTGGCGTCATTGGCTGGGAGACTCCTTACAGGGCAGGTCTGGCCGCCTTGGTGCTCGTCTTATTACCGCCGACGCAACATTGGGCGACCTGCGCGCGGGATGGGGATGAAATGATGATGAAGACAACACAACACCCAGTCCCTGAGGGGAGAAAATCCCAGCTGGGAATCGAAACCGGGTTCATAGGACAGCAATCCGTCACGCTGACCACTCAGCTGTCGGGGCAGACAACCTTACAGGTGACGCCATAACAGATGCGGAGCATGAGCATGTCATGAATGTCTGGCGGGAATTTGTCATTTCTGATTTAGGAGAGTACTCGCGGTTTTACGTAGACACAGACGTGCGCTTGCTTTCAGATGTTTTTGACAAATTCCAGAACTGGCTGGAATCTTCACAATCCTGTGTACAAAAAATTTGAAAATTTGTGGTAAGATTCTGTGGGACCAAACTGCTGAGCTCATCGGTCCCTAGGCTTACACACTAATTAAACTAACTTAAAATAACTTACGCTAAGAACAACGCACACACCCACGCCCAAGGTAGGAGTGAGTCTCCGACAGGACGAGCCGCGTGAACCGTGACTAGGCGCCTAACACCGTGCGGATACTCCACGAAGCAATCCTGCGCAGCCTCCACAACTAATAGGGGATACATTAAGTAACAGCTCAGCACAAAGTTAGTCCCAGAGTTAATCCTGCTCATCACTATCAGTTAGTAAAAGTTGGTTTCGTGGTCTGATTAAGTTGTATAAAGAGCAGTACTCCTGGTGAAAGATTTTGTGCCAGTGACTATGCAAAACATTCTGCAGGTATTGTCAGCTGTATTCTCTACACGTCTGTGATCCCTACGTAGAGGTTACAGTTCAGCACATCCTGATTATTGAATATGGTAGAGTTCTTCATCTCTAGCAGTTGAAGAGCGTCTGGTATTGTAAACTGTGTGATGCACTACACTATAAGGGGAGTTCTGCTAATAGAAGATATAATCCCAGTGCAAGAAACGTTGCATATGCTGTCAGCTGCATTCTCCACATTTCTGTGTTTCTAGAGGTTATTTTAGATTGCAGTTCAGCACAACATAATACCATAAGCTGGTACTGTTCATCACTACCTGTTACCTAAAGAACATCTGAGATAGTGGCCTTCGTGACTCTATAATGAGTAAAGGATTGTTTTCTCTCTGGGAGATTCCGTCCCATTGATTTTGCCTTGCAAGAAACGCTACAGGAAAAACACAGATGCATTTTTCACAGTTCAGCGTTCCATCAGCAGGCAATGAAGTTATTTTAGACTACATTACACATCAGTGTACTCAAATTTTGCACGATATATCTCTACCAATAAACTGAAGAACGTCTGGGAGTTTGGACAATGTGGACCAGTAATGAGTAAGGGAACATTGTTCTCCAGACGATTAAGTCCCATTGTTCATGGAGAAACACTGTAGGATTGGCTGGCTGTATTCTCCAAAATTATCTTAACAAACACTATATATTACCACAAGCTACAGCTGAGCACAGCATAATACACAAAATTGATATTCTTCGTCACTATTTGTTAGTAAATTGGAAGTCTGTGATTGTAGACTGTGTGATGTAATAAAATAGAGGGGAGTTGTTCTGGTAGAACATTTTGTTCTAGTGATGTTTCACAAAATGCTGCAGATATTGCAGCTGTATTTTCTGTACTTCTGAATTCCCTCAACAAAAGATAGGGGCTACATTAGGTTACTGTTGTAGTATCTTGGTTTAATACTGTTCATCAGTACCAGTTAGTTAACAAATTTTTTTTTTGATTCTGAGCTCTACTAAAGTAAAGAGTAGTTCTTCTGATAGAAGATTTTGACACTGTGATTTTGCAAAAAGCTCTGCATTTATTTCCAGTCGTATTCTCCAAGTTTCTGCTGCCCCTCAAAAAACACTAGTCGTTACTGTAGGTTACAGGTCAGCATAACATGAGACAAAAATTTGCTACTGTTCACCACAAGCAGTTGGCAAAAATACATTAAAGATTGTGAGCTGTGTGACCTAGTTGTGGGTAAAGGAGTGCTGTCATTCTGCACGTCTGAGTCCCACCTTTGGATGCTAAAGAACCAGTTTGCTGCATTCTCCACATTTCTGTTTTCTTGAACACACAGTAGGTGTTATCCAGGATTACAGCTCAGCACGACGTGATTCTGTTCATCACTACCAGTTAGCTGCAGAAAATCTGGGGCTGACGCCTGTGCAATCCAACTGTGAGGTTATGTTTCATTGATTTTAGCACAAACGATGCGCAAAGGGCCAACTGTATATTCGAAACTTCCAATGTCCCCAAGAAACATTAAAGGTTACTTTCAGCACAATACCAAACATATAGTTTATACCATACATCACTACTGGCCACTTGAAGAGCATGCGAGGTTGTGGAATATGCAGGGGTTGTAGTTCTGGAAGATTGTGTGTCATTGCTTCTGCAAGAAGTGCAACAGGAGGTATTGTATCTATTATCCACACATCTTTGTTCCCTCGACACACATTAGGGATTGTTATAAACTAAAGCTGTACATCGTCCGAACAGGCCTTGGAAGGGCCAACGGTACCGAACGTCCACATTGTCATCCTAAGCCCACAGGCGTCACTGAATACGGATATGGAGGGGCATGTGGTCAGCACACCGCTCTCCAGGCCGTATGTCAGTTTACGAGACCTGAGCCGCTACTTCTCAGTCAAGTAGCTCCTCAGTTTGCCTCACAAGGGCTGAGAGCTCCCCGCTTGCCGACAGCGCTCGGCAGGCTGAATGGTCACCTATCCAAGTGCTAGCCCAGCCCGACAGTGCTTAACTTCGGTCATCTGACGGGAACCGGTGTCACCACTGCGGCAAGGCCGTTGGCACTATGTGTGGTGTCACCGCCAGACACCACACTTGCTAGGTGGTAGCCTTTATATCGGCCGCGGTCCGTTAGTACACGTCGGACCCGTGTGTCGCCACTATCAGTGATTGCAGACCGAGAGCCGCCACACGGCAGGTCTAGAGAGACTTCCTAGAGCTCGCCCCAGTTGGACAGCCGACTTTGTTAGCGATAGTTCACTGTCTACATACGCTCTCATTTGCAGAGACGACAGTTTTGCATAGCGTTCGTCATTTGCTACGACCTAGCAAGGCCCCATATTCAGTTACTAAGAATGTATTCTGACCAGATAATATTGTGAACCATGTACCGTCATGAGCGACGTTCATCATTAATGGATTAAAGTTAAGTATCAAACTAATTACGTCCGCTTTCTGAATTCTAATTCCTTGTCATGTTTCAGACCTCACGTCAGTATAGTTCTTCCCTCCTCACGCCAACCTGCGTGAGCTAAAACGCGTGCATTTCGGCCCCCACTAGTAAAACGGTGTTGGCTCTTCTGCCAACACAACACTACGGTCTATAATAGGTCGTTGTTAATTACAGCTCTAAAGCCTGCCCATTGAATTACATAGGGTCCTCTCTCCCTGAAGCAGGAGACATTAAACCCCAGTGTTGGCAAAGCTTATTATGGCTAACTTGTTTTAGGTGAAAACTATACTCAATGCACAGTAGTCATGTTTTCCCTTGCCCAGATGGCAAGGCAATTTCTGCTTCGGTATATACACTGCAGTCCTCTAAAATCGCTACACCAGGAAGAATAGCAATTAACAAAATATTGTTTGTTGTGGGTACGCAATATGATATGGAACATACATGATTAAATCAGTGAGTGCCATAAGGTATGGACATTGGCGAAGTCGCCGCGCGGGGTAGCCGCGGGGTCTCGGGCGTCTTGCCACGGTCCGCGCGGCTCCCAGCGTCGGAGGTTCGAGTCTTCCCTCGGGCATGGGTGTGTGTGTTGCCCATAGCGTAAGTTAGTTTAAGTTATATCAAGTAGTGCGTAAGCTTAGGGAACGATGACCTAAGTAGTTTGGCCCCATTACATCTTACCACGATGTCTATCAACCTTGGCGAGGTGGAATGACTTGCGTAGCTTTGATGAACATAACTGTTGGTGCAAGGGCGTCTGATATGAGGCGTCATGCATACAAGGGAGCCGAGGCAAGCACTGTTTATCTACAAGGGAAACCCCCATCGCACAACCCCCCCCCCCCTTGATTTAGAGGTAAGAGGGACCAGTGGACAGCCGCTTAAGAACTGAACACAGATCAGGCATGAAAACAGGAAGAAAGTATACTGAACTGTGAAGAGACAAAAAGAAAAACAGAAATAGTGAACGAAAGCGCAACATACAGCAATCTGGGATAGCCAAGGCGTCGTAGTGAAGCTATCACAGTGTTACATTCCAAAGCGGGCGAGCCGTGTTCGATTCCTCGCGTCAAGGCTTTTTTTTCTGCTGTTCGCTGTTTTGACGTGTGTGGTTGTGTTTGCAACGTATGTTTGCAACAGTGAGGTGTAAGATAGGGACCTCTAACGAAAGTTGATTTTGCATAATTGAATCGCTCCATGCAGAAAGGGCTTCAGTCACAAAATTGTGAAAATGAGATTATGATGGAAATCGTATCTTTATGGCTGTTACCATCATTCTGAGCAAAAATGCAATCTGTCCAGTGCTTAGAAATACACAAACTGTAGCTTCTTGTTTTGAGTTACATGCAGAAAGGAATTCAGTCCAGGACTGAAGCCCTTCTTGCTAAGCAACTGCATTTCAGCCAAGAAGTTGGACACTTCACACGGAAATGTTAACTTCAATGTGCGGAGCATGTTGGCTAACCTGCACAACTTATTCAGTGGAGGGAAACAGCTGAGAGTATACGTTGTTAACTTACACATTCGTTTGTTGACAATATTTCCAGTTTTATTTCCGAAAGCAACGGAAAGCTCCATTGTATCACGACAAGAAGAAAGTAGACAAAGGAAGAAAAGGAAAAGGAATTCTTCAACATGGAAGAGGAATATTTCAAAAACAGCAAAGCTAAAAGGCGAAGAATATATTAACTACAAAGGACAACGCATACCAGCTAAAATTACCGGATGTGACTGCAGGTCACTTTTAATTATATTGGATGTTACTGACAGTTTTTTGAAGACTGTAACTAGTATTTAGGGCTAAACTTTATTATGGATCATCCATGACTCTGCTCTTGTTCACCACGCACATCTTGGCATCGCCTCTGCTAGTGTGGCAGTCAATTGAGAGTATGATTCTATATAAGATTCTTCTATGTTTTCAGGTGCAAGAGGTTCTAATGCTTTCAAGACATCAGTGCAGATGAAAAGGAATCTTTTTTACTACTGCTTCATAACTTGCCTTCTAAGGATAAACAAGATGTTTATATTGAGTCACTTATAGACATACATAACGTCCAGCGACGTCGACCCAGAAAAGACGATTCAATTCGACAAGTCGACAAAGTATTTACTTACCATGTAACTGTGGGTAACACCAAAAGGAGGGTATGTTACAACGCATTTCTGGCTCTTCTAAATTTAAGTGACAAGAGAGTGAAACGACTAAGAAATGTCTATACCACATCAGAGTCCACATGATGAAACAGGGAAAACTCCAGTAAGAGAAAGCCGCTACAGTGGGAGAACAACTAAATATTTAGATGCAAGACTCAATATTAAGTTGATATATAAAATGTTCAAGGGGAAACACACTGACGTTAAACGTAGCTACCAGACGTTTGCTTTGTTTTTCAATGAAAACTACTCCGTCATTTGGGCGACCTCAGATAGATGCATGCTGCTTGTGTGAATAATTAAAAGTTAAGATTCGAAATCCCCTTATTAATGATGCGACAAAACTGTGTGCAGTGCTGAGTTGATGGTGCACAAGAGACGAGGCAAAAATTTTTATAATAAACTTGAAGCGGCAACTGAAATGAAAGATAAACGCCATCATGTATTATCTCTGGCAATAGATTTTATGCGGAACAATCAGTTACCAGTGACCCCTGTCCAGGAAACTTTTTACATGCGCCAGCTGACTACTCATGTGTTTTGCATTCATGATATAGAGAAAAATAATGCTAAAATATACGTTTATCAGGAGGGATTTGCCAGGATTTCTTGTATAATTATCTGCAGGACATTCCTGCTCAAATTACAGAGCCACATATGTATTCCGATAACTGTGCAGGGCAGAATAAGAACCATAATTTAGTAATGCTTCTTCTATTTTTAACACACGCTGGCCGATTTAAACAAATCGAGCAATTCTTTACAGTCAGAGGTCATTCTTTTCTGGCCTGTGACAGGGTTTTTGCTGCAATCAAACGCAACATTAGAAGGCATGATCGACTATATTGTGTGCATGAAATAACCAAACTGATCATAGAAAGCAGCACATCTGTGAAATTTGAAATATGTGAAGTGAAAACAGAGGATATCTTAGATTTCAAGCACTGGTGGCCAATTCCTTATAAACGAAACTACACATCAGAAGAAACTATACTGCAGTCAGTATCACGAGACCAGAAAGTACATTTCGGAATCAGTACAATGATGCACTTTTCATACAGTAACAACTCTGTGGATGTATAATAACATCCCAGTGTATTGATGGTATTGTGAAACATACATTCCGTCTCTCTCAACCTGGCCATATGTCACATTCTACTTTTCCACCCAACTTTGCGTATCCCATGGGGAAATTTCCAATAAAAGTAGCAAAAATATAGGACGTTGCTAGATTACTACTTTATATACCGAATGAGCATGGGGAATTATATCCACAACTGACGTTGTTAACAGAGAAGAGCAAGATGACTAAAGAAACTCAAAATGATGTATTGAATTGTTCTTCTTCTCAGTTATTTTCTTAATAAATGTTGATTGAAAACCAGTTGTTTTGCTTATCTAACGCTCATGGTCCTTTCACTTTACTAAACTATAATCATATCCTTAAAGTAATAAAGGAATAATCATATTTTCCTCAAGAAACTACTAAAAGCGTGAAAATCTATTTTGGTCCATGCAGAAAGGACTTTAGTCCATCACCAAATACATTTTTTTTTCTAAATTAAAACACTTTCAATACCTGTAAACTCTGTAAGGACCTTGATACTCGGTCGATAAACAAGATATATTTTTTCTCTTAGCTTTGATCTCATAGTCTAGTGTCTAGATAGTTTTTTTTTTTTTTTTTTTTTTTTAGTTTTCCCGAAACTAGGTATAATGGACTGAGGCCCATACTGCATGGCGCGATTCAATTACTCTATCAGCAGCTGAAAGGAAGTGACTTTAGAAATGGAACCGCAAACGTGTGATGACCAGGTGACAAGTCAACCGAATCCTCCGCCGGAGAAAACGTCTGGTGTGTCACACACGGCATTAGTGACAGTACGTGCGTCGTGTGATAGGAATCAGTTATCGACGAAGCTAATTTGTAGCCTGGTAAGTGAGTGAGTTATGCCTCCTTCCCCGATTTAGGTGATCGTATGAATGTGCATTGATCAATCCTAAGTCAATGATGAAAACATAATAGTTTGTCACATAAGCTGCTACAAATAAACGCAACAGCTTCACAATCACAGAGTTTGCCAGTGCTCTGTCAAAATAGGTGTTCTTATTGTTATTGTAGTTGCGTTCTGTTTTGGACGTTGTGACTCTTGAGTTCCTCTGTTGTGACATAGTTCACCTCTGTTTATTTATTGTTTTCATTTCTGTGAGGCGCCTGTGTGATACCTCGCCTGCTTTCACCCTTTATCACATTTACTGGCGACGGTAATGCATTCTTACCACGTGACTCATACTCTATAGCCAATTTATATTCTGACGATTGCCAAGACTATAGGAAGAGACCAAACATTTCAATGACCAGACGGGCAGTTCATAGTGTTCTGGAAAAAAATGAAAATAAATAGCATGAAAGAGCGTTGAGCACGGCTCGTCTGCTTTGTAGCCCAACACCGCGCCCACCTAACTACGACACGGCAGCTGCCGCATTGCGTTCGCTCTTCCACTTTTAAAGGCCGGAGTGTTCATCTTGCTTCTTCTTTCGCAGTTCAGCACACCTTCGTCCTGTTCTCATGCGCCGGCCGCGGTGGTCTAGCGGTTCTAGGCGCACAGTCCGGAACCGCGCGACTGCTACGGTCGCAGGTTCGAATCCTGCCTCGGGCATGGATGTGTGTGATGTCCTTAGGTTAGTTAGGTTTAAGTAGTTCTAAGTTCTAGGGGACATGACCATGGATGTTAAGTCCCATAGTGCTCAGAGCCATTTGACCCATTTTTTTTTTTTTTTTTTTTGTTCTCATGCTTCTGTGTTGATATTTGACAGGCTGACCACTGGGCCAGCTTACTAACAAATCTGAATGGGGTACGATGGGGAGTTCCTCTTATTAGTATAACCTCTGAGCCGTGTGGGGTAGCCGCGCACTGTGAGGTGTCTTGTCACGGTTCGCACGGCTCCGCCCGTAGGAGGTTCGAGTGATTCCACGGTCCCACCTATAAACTCTGAACAAACGTGAAGCCAAAACCAGCATTAGAATTTAATATCGCTCCTTTGATAGTTTAACAAATTCAGTATTGTTGTTGTTGTTGTTGTTACCTTCAGTCCAGTGACTGGGTAGATGCAGGAAGCTCTCCATGCTACTCTGTCCTGTACAAGCTTCTTCATCTCCGAGTAACTATCACAACCTACATCCTTCTGAATCTGCTTAATGTATTCATCTCCTGGTCTCCCTCTACAATTTTGACCCTCCACGCTACCCTGCAGTACTAAATTGGTGGTCCCTTGACGCCTCAGAACATGTACTACCAATCAATCCCTTCCTTTACTCAAGGTGTACCACAAATTCCTACATTCACCAATTCTTTTCAGTACCTCCTCATTAGTTACGTGATCCACCCATCTAATCTTCAGCATTCTTCTGTAACACCACATTTCGAAAGCTTCTATTCTCTTCTTGTCTAAACTATGTACCGTCCATGTTTCACTTCCATACATGCCTACACACCATACAAATACCTTCAGAAAAGACTTCACGACACTTAAATATATACTCGAT
Source organism: Schistocerca piceifrons (assembly GCF_021461385.2). Taxonomy (NCBI): domain Eukaryota; kingdom Metazoa; phylum Arthropoda; class Insecta; order Orthoptera; family Acrididae; genus Schistocerca; species Schistocerca piceifrons. The sequence goes on from NC_060148.1 coordinate 106,672,520, forward strand.
GTTAACAAATTTCTCTTGTTCAGAAACGCTTTCCTTGCCATTGAAAATCTACATTTTATTTCCTCTCTACTTTGACCATCATCAGTTAATTTGCTTCCCAAATAGAAAAACTCATGTACTACTTTAAGTGCCTCATTTCTTAATCTAATTCCCTCAGTATCACCTGATGTAATTCGACTACATTCCATTATCTACGTTTTGCTTTTGTTGATGTTCATCTTACATCTTCCTTTCAAGACACTGTTCATTCCGCTGAACTGCTCTTCCTGATACTTTGCTTTCTCTGACAGAATTATATTGTCATCGGCAAACCTCAATGTTTTATTTTTTCTCCACAGATTTTAATTCCTACTCCTAATTTGTTTTCTTTACTGGTTGCACACTATACAGACTGAATAACATAACATTCGATGTAAATCTAAATGTCGTGTGACTAGGGCCTCCAGTGGGGAAGACCGTTCGCCGGATACAGGTGTTTCGAACTGACGCCACTTCGGCGACCTGCGCGTCGATGTGGATGAAATGATGATGATTCGGACGACACAACACGCAGTCCCCGAGCGGAGAAAAATCTCCGACCCCGCCGGGAATCGAACTTGTGCCCTTAGCATCGACATTCAGTCGATCTGATTACTCAGCTACCGGGGGCCGACATCATTCGATAAATTATACAATAGATTTCGGTAAATGCTGTTTTTTTCCTCATGATTCTTAGCAAAAATAGTAACCAACCACCGATCCAGGGGAGGACAGGCAAGCGGTGGTAGGCACCTATGGGAGCAAACAGCTGAGGTCATCGGTCCCTAGGCTTACGCACTACTTATCCTAACTTAAAGTAATTCACGCTAAGAACACACACCCATGCCCGTGAGAGGACTCGAACCTCCGACGGGGGAAGCCGCGCGAACCGTAGAAACGCGCCCAGACCGCGCCGCTACCCCGCGCAGCCACAACTAGGCGGTGAAACCTTGGAACCTCAAGCAGGGCTGCACTAGCGTGTGCGGGGGATTCTGCGACACAGTTTTTGTGCCCACAGTTTCCAACAGGAGTAGAACATAACACTGAGTAACCTGCACCTGAATTTGTTCACCGTGAATGGAAGGTATTGTAAGTAGGCTGTTTAGATTTTTATATTGGTAATGCCACGTAGCGCTCTCTATGAAAATCACTGGCTGTGCTGTGTGCAGTCTGTGGCTAGTTTGCATTGTTGTCTAACTCTTGCTGTGTTTGTCTCTGGTGTTGTTCCATTGTGTCTAACTTTTGAAGATTTTGTCCCATTGTGTCTAACTGTTGCTGTGTTTGTTTCTGATTTTGTTCCATTTTTTGCATTAATTGCAATAATAATGTATTAGTGTCTGGAATCTGTTTCTCTATGCTTTTTGGCAGTGCGTTTTCACCGGCAGCATTCACATTTTGACAAGCAGAAAATGTGTCTTGACTCATTTGAGAAACCGGTGAGGACCCAAAACCTAAGTCTACAGTATTTGCAATATTGTGTTCTGTCATTTCGGATTCCTGAGGCGAGCTGTTGCCGACCGATCGATCGATAATGCTTCCCTGTTCACTACCTGTTTCACTGTCTACACCATTATTTGCCGCCCGCTCCATATCCCTATGCACAATTACCAAATTACTACTTCGAATGTCTGTTAACTCACTACCCAGTGGTGCTGATAAGCTACGCTCGTCGTCACTATTATTTCTCAGTTTACTTTGGAGCCGAGTGTTACGTTTTTCACACGCCATTATTGTCACAATATTTCACACGATAACACAGAAAAGCACAATTTGAATAGCAAAAATAAGAGAACACATTAACATAGCACTGAAAATAATATGTAGTTAATTACAAGCGCAGCTGCGAAATACTTGGTGCAAACTTACATGCATGCCACAACTGTTTTACAGTACAACAATGAAAAACCACAACTACCAAGGAAATTCTCTCTATAATTACGCGCTAGCAATAAACAAAAGGTACACTAAATACACAAACTACAAGAAAAAATCAGAAGATTCCAGTGAGGTATCCTAGGCTAAGGGTCGACATATGAAACGTCCCCTTAAAACAAATTAT